>NC_138309.1:90452500-90532500 GCF_965601325.2 Salmo salar | reverse complement strand
CCCCCTCTTCTTCAGTAGACTGCCCCAACACCCCCTCTTCCTCAGTAGACTGCCCCAACACCCCCTCTTCTTCAGTAGACTGCCCCAACACCCCCTCTTCTTCAGTAGACTGCCCCAACACCCCATTTCCCTCAGTAGACTGCCCCAACACCCCATTTCCCTCAGTAGATGGCACCGCCGCCAGCCTGTCCTCAGAGTCTGACCTGGAGTTCTTTGATGGTTTCTGTCTGGGTCCTTCCGCCCTCTACAACTCCCTGACGGAGTATCAACACATGGACAACTTCTTTCACTTCCAGTTGCCTAGTTACCCCAGCAGCCAATCACAGGCCAGCGACCCTGGGGCCTGCCTCCTGGAGTCTCTGATTGGTCTGTCAGAATCTGTCCCAGAACCCCCTGCAACGTTCAGACAATCAAGTGTTGGTAGGAAGCCGTCAGGGGTTTAACTAACAGGAACTGAACTGCCAACTGTGTTCTGGGTTATGTAGTGAATTAGGGGGGACGGTAAGTCAGTGTAAACAGTCTGCTGTTGGAGGAAGCTGTGATTTCTCTCTCACATCATCTATTGTTAATTAGATTCCACTCTTGCCTTCCAAATGTTAGCAAAAGCAGTTGGTAATTATTGCTGTATGAAATGGCAGCCAACATTTCATTTTGAAAAGAAGAAAGTGAGACTAACATAAAAGTGAACGCTGGATTTGTGTAATCTGAGTCATGTCTTTGTGACCATACACTGATATGCCGAGTGTTGGAGCCAAGCCTTGCCCCTCTACGCTGACACAACACAGAGGGTGACTGGTGCTCGTTGCTGTTCTGTTTGAGGGGACATGGTCAGTAGGGAATCTTTCAACGTTGCTGAATGTCAACCTCAGGGACTTTTTCTAGCTTTAGGAAGCAGACCGTTGTGACCATTAAAGCACTGTGGTGGGTGTTGCTTTTACACACACACACACACACACACACACACACACACACACAGAATCACAACGTTATCGTAACCCTGGCTTCCATTACGTCTCTGTGCTCCGTCCCAGTTGACTGGAGTTAGGGGGGGGGGGTCAACGGTCAGCCCCTGTGTTTCATCCTGAAGCCAGATGCCTCCATAATGGTGTCCAAGGCTCTGGTATGGTACAGCAGTCCCTCCGGAAGCTCCTTGCTCAGCACTTTATCTGGGAAACTGGTGATTGATGGACCATAACTTCCTGGTTCTCCATCCATGATTGGCTTTTATTTGTTTTTTGTTTTTTTGGGGGGGGGGGGGTTTATTTTAGGATTTTCAATTTATTTTCAGATTTAAAAAAAAAGCCTGCTAAACGTAGGTTCAAGCAGCAGTTTGATTTTTATAACCAGGAAGTGCAATCTTACTTTGACTTTGTCCCAAATGGCTCCCTATTCCCTATATAGTGCACTACTTCAGACCAGAGCCCTATGGCTCCCTATTCCCTATATAGTGCACTACTTCAGACCAGAGCCCTATGGCTCCCTATTCCCTATATAGTGCACTACTTCAGACCAGAGCCCTATGGAACCCTATTCCCTATATAGTGCACTACTTCAGACCAGAGCCCTATGGCTCCCTATTCCCTATATAGTGCACTACTTCAGACCAGAGCCCTATGGAACCCTATTCCCTATATAGTGCACTACTTCAGACCAGAGCCCTATGGAACCCTATTCCCTATATAGTGCACTACTTCAGACCAGAGCCCTATGGTACCCTATTCCCTATATAGTGCACTACTTCAGACCAGAGCCCTATGGAACCCTATTCCCTATATAGTGCACTACTTCAGGCCAGAGCCCTATGGTACCCTATTCCCTATATAGTGCACTACTTCAGACCAGAGCCCTATGGAACCCTATTCCCTATATAGTGCACTACTTCAGACCAGAGCCCTATGGAACCCTATTCCCTATATAGTGCACTACTTCAGACCAGAGCCCTATGGAACCCTATTCCCTATATAGTGCACTACTTCAGACCAGAGCGCTATAGAACCCTATTCCCTATATAGTGCACTACTATAGACCAGAGCCCTATTCCCTATATAGTGCACTACTTTAGACCAGAGCCCTATTCCCTATATAGTGCACTACTATAGACCAGAGCCCTATTCCCTATATAGTGCACTACTTCAGACCAGAGCGCTATAGAACCCTATTCCCTATATAGTGCACTACTATAGACCAGAGCCCTATTCCCTATATAGTGCACTACTATAGACCAGAGCCCTATTCCCTATATAGTGCACTACTTTAGACCAGAGCCCTATTCCCTATATAGTGCACTACTTTAGACCAGAGCCCTATGGAACCCTATTCCCTATATAGTGCACTACTTCAGACCAGAGCCCTATGGAACCCTATTCCCTATATAGTGCACTACTTCAGACCAGAGCCCTATGGAACCCTATTCCCTATATAGTGCACTACTTCAGACCAGAGCCCTATGCCTCCCTATTGACCCGGGGGCACTATTAGGGAATAGAGTGCCATTTTGAGGTGTATTCCCTTATCCGTAATATCCCTACTCTGCTCAGAGACATTTTTGGGATTTACGAATATGGGATTATTTAAAAGATAAATCCATTGCAAAATTATTTAACAGTCCAATGCAGCTGTTTTTTTTTATTTATTTCAATATCAAATAATATCTGGGTAATAATTAAGTACCTTACTGGGATTGTTGTCAATTAAAATGGTCACAAAGAAGGAACAAATGCATTGTTAGCAAAGGGCAAGGTTTTAGCTAGGGCTGTCTGGGAGTGGTCTGAGTGGGGAGGGGGGAAACAGAAAACTAGCTGTTATTGGCAGAGAGGTTTGGAACTCTTTCTTATTGGTTTATTAACTAATTTACTGCCTGGTGACCATGGAAGGACAAAACTCAATCTCAACAGAAGAGGTTTACATTTCAGCCGGTCTTTTCAAACCGCTCTTACCATTTAAAGAGCACTATCATCATTTCACAGTATTATTCCAACCTCATAGTGTGGAAATGTAGATAAAACACAGGAAATTACGTTTTTGACTGGGCCTTTATTCTTTTAATATTTTTGACATATTACATTTTGGTTAAATTATTTGTAATTATTTCAGATGTTATCTAATTTATGACGTTGGGCTGTAAGAGAGCGAGGGATGTCGTTGTTACTCAGTGCCTGTGTTTTTTGGCACATTTTCTACTAGCCCAGTCTGAAAATTAGGGTCATTTAACTTCCTTCCCTGAGCTTCCATTTTAGCTGTGGGACTGAATACTGTGTAACCTACTTGCTAAATCAAACATTTGTACTATGGGTCTATTGATATTTCAGCCTATAATGTTACCATAGAGAATCACACTAATATTTTCTAACTAATTTATGTAGATTGAAAGAAAAAATATATAATCTTTATCACTGACAAATTAATAATTTTATTAAGAAAATACAAATTGCATAATTTTTGGGGGAAATATTGAAACCTTTAATATATGACTTATAGAGATGCCTATTGCTTTATAGCATTGTGAAGGATTTTTCACCAGTTAGATTGTTTTGGACTATGAAATTACGCTAAAATGAATTTAGAAAATATCCATATGATTGTACTCTAAATAGTCTGGTTGTGACTGAAATCACATTCTATTGTAAATGAAATGATCAAACGTCAAGGTTTTGTGGCGAGGAAAAAAAAAATCTATATTATGCAAAAAAGCCTGAGGTACATATCTCATCCTACAGCTGTTATACGGCCAGCCTATAGCGAGCCAAGGCTCCTATAGACCAGGGGTATTCAACTCTTACCCTTTGGTAAGGTACATATCTCATCCTACAGCTGTTATACGGCCAGCCTATAGCGAGCCAAGGCTCCTATAGACCAGGGGTATTCAACTCTTACCCTTTGGTAAGGTACATATCTCATCCTACAGCTGTTATACGGCCAGCCTATAGCGAGCCAAGGCTCCTATAGACCAGGGGTATTCAACTCTTACCCTTTGGTAAGGTACATATCTCATCCTACAGCTGTTATACGGCCAGCCTATAGCGAGCCAAGGCTCCTATAGACCAGGGGTATTCAACTCTTACCCTTTGGTAAGGTACATATCTCATCCTACAGCTGTTATACGGCCAGCCTATAGCGAGCCAAGGCTCCTATAGACCAGGGGTATTCAACTCTTACCCTTTGGTAAGGTACATATCTCATCCTACAGCTGTTATACGGCCAGCCTATAGCGAGCCAAGGCTCCTATAGACCAGGGGTATTCAACTCTTACCCTTTGACGTCCAGAGCCCTGCTGGTTTTCTGTTCTACCGGATAATTGTACACACCTCGTGTCCCAAGTCTAAATCAGTCCCTGATTTTTAGAGGGGAACAATGGAAAAAGGCAGTGGATCTGGCTTGGAGGTCCTGAGTTGAGTTTGAGGGTTGTAGGAGTTATGCACGATGCTCCCATTCATACTGTCTACATGTTATCTGATTGTTCTATACAGTGAACAATGTATTCTTCTGCTATCTGCCTTAATTTGCTGACTTTTATAAATCCTCCTGATAGGGGTTTCTATGGGTTGAGAACACCTGATGGGGTTTTCTATGGGTTGAGAACACTTGATGGGGGTTTCTATGGGTTGAGAACACCTGATGGGGGTTTCTATGGGTTGAGAACACCTGATGGGGGTTTCTATGGGTTGAGAACACCTGATGGGGGTTTCTATGGGTTGAGATCACCTGATGGGGTTTTCTATGGGTTGAGATCACCTGATGGGGTTTTCTATGGGTTGAGATCACCTGATGGGGTTTTCTATGGGTTGAGATCACCTGATGGGGTTTTCTATGGGTTGAGAACACCTGATGGGGTTTTCTATGGGTTGGGATCACCTGATGGGGTTTTCTATGGGTTGGGATCACCTGATGGGGTTTTCTATGGGTTGAGAACACCTGATGGGGTTTTCTATGGGTTTGAGATACACCTGATGGGGTTTTCTATGGGTTGAGATCACCTGATGGGGTTTTCTATGGGTTGAGATCACCTGATGGGGGTTTCTATGGGTTGGGATCACCTGATGGGGTTTTCTATGGGTTGAGAACACCTGATGGGGTTTTCTATGGGTTGAGATCACCTGATGGGGTTTTCTATGGGTTGAGAACACCTGATGGGGTTTTCTATGGGTTGAGAACACCTGATGGGGTTTTCTATGGGTTGAGAACACCTGATGGGGGTTTCTATGGGTTGAGATCACCTGATGGGGGTTTCTATGGGTTGAGAACACCTGATGGGGTTTTCTATGGGTTGAGATCACCTGATGGGGTTTTCTATGGGTTGAGATCACCTGATGGGGTTTTCTATGGGTTGAGAACACCTGATGGGGTTTTCTATGGGTTGGGATCACCTGATGGGGTTTTCTATGGGTTGGGATCACCTGATGGGGTTTTCTATGGGTTGAGAACACCTGATGGGGTTTTCTATGGGTTGAGAACACCTGATGGGGTTTTCTATGGGTTGAGATCACCTGATGGGGTTTTCTATGGGTTGAGATCACCTGATGGGGTTTTCTATGGGTTGAGATCACCTGATGGGGGTTTCTATGGGTTGGGATCACCTGATGGGGTTTTCTATGGGTTGAGAACACCTGATGGGGTTTTCTATGGGTTGAGATCACCTGATGGGGTTTTCTATGGGTTGAGAACACCTGATGGGGTTTTCTATGGGTTGAGAACACCTGATGGGGGTTTCTATGGGTTGAGATCACCTGATGGGGGTTTCTATGGGTTGAGATCACCTGATGGGGGTTTCTATGGGTTGAGATCACCTGATGGGGGTTTCTATGGGTTGAGAACACCTGATGGGGGTTTCTATGGGTTGAGAACACCTGATGGGGTTTTCTATGGGTTGAGATCACCTGATGGGGTTTTCTATGGGTTGAGAACACCTGATGGGGTTTTCTATGGGTTGAGAACACCTGATGGGGGTTTCTATGGGTTGAGATCACCTGATGGGGTTTTCTATGGGTTGAGATCACCTGATGGGGGTTTCTATGGGTTGAGATCACCTGATGGGGTTTTCTATGGGTTGAGAACACCTGATGGGGGTTTCTATGGGTTGAGATCACCTGATGGGGGTTTCTATGGGTTGAGATCACCTGATGGGGGTTTCTATGGGTTGAGAACACCTGATGGGGGTTTCTATGGGTTGAGATCACCTGATGGGGTTTTCTATGGGTTGAGAACACCTGATGGGGGTTTCTATGGGTTGAGATCACCTGATGGGGGTTTCTATGGGTTGAGATCACCTGATAGGGTTTTATATTCCCACCAATAGGACATCTGAGCCTCTCTGGTGTAAATGCACCATTGTCAATGAAGACATGGCAACAATGGGTAATTGTTAATGTAAACTACCATGGGTTTTTTTAATTACAATATGTGTGTTTTGTTGTACATATTTTCTGCTTGAATGGTACTGCAGAGCAAACCAAACTGCTTTATTGTTTTCTCATTGTCATTCTTTAACTGACCGTTAAAGTCCTTTTTGACAGTTTGTCCCTTCAAAATAAAAATAAACATTTTATTTCTTAAATCCTTGACTTTTTATTTTGTACATCTATTCACATTTTAAGGACATTGTTATTTTGCGTTAATGTTCAACCTTTACCAAACTTTTTGACCCCATCAGATTTCCTAAAATAACATACCCAAATCTAACTGCCTGTATTTCAGGACCTGAAGCAAGGATACGCATATTCTTGATACCATTTGAAAGGAAACACTTTGAAGTTTGTGGAAATGTGAAAGGAATGTAGGAGAATATAATACATTAGATCTGGTAAAAGATAATACAACGAAAAAAACATGTCTTTTTTTGTACCGTCTTTAAAATGCAAGAGAAAGGCCATAACGTATTATTCCAGCCCAGGCACAATTTAGATGTTGGCCACTAGATGGCATCAGTATGTGGAAAGTTTTAGACTAATCCAAAGAACCATTACATTAGTGTTCAAAATGTTGTATCAAGACTGCCCAAATTTGCCTAATTGCTTTATTAATACATTTTCAAGTTCATAATTGTGCACTCTCATCAAACAATAGCATGGTATTCTTTAACTGTAATAGCGACTGTAAATTGGACAATGCAGTTAGATTAACAAGAATTGAATCCTTCTGCCAATATCAGATATGTCCTGGGAATGTCCGTGTTACTTACAACCTCATGCTAATTGCATTAGCCTATGTTAGCTCAACTGCCCTGAGGGGGACCCACCAATCCTGTAGAGGTTAAATCCTTGACTTTTTATTTTGTACATCTATTCCCATTTTAAGGACATTGTTATTTTTCTTTAGTGTTCAATCTCTACCAAACGTTTTGACCCCATCAGATTTGTACCCCTTCAGCCTAGCTGGCCTTTGTCTGAGTCAGTTGATGCTTGCTTTGTTGAGTTGACTTTTACAGTCCAACAACAGTAGAAAAGTGTTCAGCTCATGGTTTTAACTTTGCTGGTTCACAAGAGACATTTAAAGATGGAGACATACAGTATCAGTCTACAGTTTGTACACACCTACTAGAATAATAGTGAAGACATCAAAATGATGAAATAACACATGGAATCATGTAGTAACCAAAAAAGTGGTAAACAAATATATTTTATATTTGAGATTCTTCAAAGTAGCCACACTTTGCCTTGATGACAGCTTTGCACACTCTTGGCATTCTCTCAACCAGCTTCACCTGGAATGCATTTCCAACAGTCTTGAAGAAGTTCCCACATATGCTGAGCACTTGTTGGCTGCTTTTCCTTCACTCTGCGGTCCAACTCATCCCAAACCATCTCAATTGGGTTGAGATCAGGTGATTGTGGAGGCCAGCGCTCCCCTTCTTGGTCAAATAGCTCTTACACAGCCTGGAGGTGTGTTCGGTCATTGTTCTGTTGAAAACAAATGATAGTCCCACTAAGCGCAAACCAGATGGGATGGCGTATCGCTGCAGAATGCTGTGGTAGCCATGCTGGTTAACCTCTCTGGGCTAGGTGGGACGTTTGCGTCCCACCCTAGTCAACAGACAGTGGAATCCCGTGGCGCGATATTCAAATACCTTAGAAATGCTATTACTTCAATTTCTCAAACATATGACTATTTTACACCATTTTAAAGACAAGACTCTCGTTAATCTAACCACACTGTCCGATTTCAAAAAGGCTTTACAACGAAAGCAAAACATTAGATTATGTCAGCAGAATACCCAGCCAGAAATAATCAGACACCCATTTTTCAAGCTAGCATATAATGTCACATAAACCCAAACCACAGCTAAATGCAGCACTAACCTTTGATGATCTTCATCAGATGACACTCCTAGGACATTATGTTATACAATACATGCATGTTTTGTTCAATCAAGTTCATATTTATATCAAAAACCAGCTTTTTACATTAGCATGTGACTAGCATGTGACTAGCATTCCCACCGAACACTTCCGGTGAATTTACTAAATTACTCACAATAAACATTCACAAAAAGCATAGTTATTTTAAGAATTATAGATACAGAACTCCTTTATGCACTCGCTATGTCCGATTTTAAAATAGCTTTTCGGTGAAAGCACATTTTGCAATATTCTGAGTAGATAGCCCGGCCAACACAGGCTAGCTATTTTGACACCCACCAAGTTTGGCACTCACCAAACTCAGATTTACTATAAGAAAAATTGGATTACCTTTGCTGTTCTTTGTCAGAATGCACTCCCAGGACTTCTACTTAAACAACAAATGTTGGTTTGGTTCCAAATAATCCATAGTTATATCCAAATAGCGGCGTTTTGTTCGTGCGTTCAAGACACTATCCGAAGGGTAAAGAAGGGTGACGCGCCCGGCGCGTTTCGTGACAAAAAATATTCAAAATATTCCACTACCGTACTTCGAAGCATGTCAAACGCTGTTTAAAATCAATTTTTATGCGATTTTTCTCGTAAAATAGCGATAATATTCCGACCGGGAGTCGTTGTTTTTGTTCAATGACAGAGAAAGTAAAATGGACTCTTCACGCGCGCGCCTGTCTCATTGTTCTCAGATCGACCACTTACCAAATGCGCTACTGTTTTTCAGCCAGAGACTGGAGAGTCATCATTCAACGTTCTGGCGCCTTCTGAGAGCCTATGGGAGCCTTAGAAAATGTCACGTTACAGCAGAGATCCTCTGTTTTGGATAGAGATGACAAAGAAGGCCAAGAAATGGTCAGAGAGGGCGCTTCCTGTTTGGAATCTTCTCAGGTTTTGGCCTGCCAAATGAGTTCTGTTATACTCACAGACACCATTCAATCAGTTTTAGAAACTTTAGGCTGTTTTCTATCCAAATCGTTTTTGCCTGTTTGATGGTTCGTCGGAGGGCATAGCGGGATTTCTTGTAAGCTTTCGGGTTAGAGTCCCGCTCCTTGAAAGTGGCAGCTCTACCATTTATCTCAGTGCGGATGCTGCCTGTAATCCATGGCTTCTGGTTGGGGTATGTATGTAGAGTCACTGTGGGGACGACGTCATCAATGCACTTATTGATGAAGCCAGTGACTGACTGATGTGGTGTACTCTTCAATATCATTGGATGAATCCCGAAACATATTCCAGGCTGTGCTAGCAAAACAGTCCTGTTGCTTAGCGTCTGCGTCATCTGATCTCTTCTGTATCGAGCGAGTCACTGGTACTTCCTGCTTCTGTTTTTGCTTGCCGAGCAGCCACACAAGCCTAAGATCTCCATGCGCAATGCCTAGCGCCGGCTGGAGTGGTGTAAAGCTCGCCCCCATTGAATTCTGGAGCAGTGGAAACGCGTTCTCTGGAGTGATGAGTCACGCTTCACCATCTGGTAGTTCGATGGACGAATTCGAGAGGATGTCAGGAGAACACTACCTGCCCAAATGTATAGTGCCAACTGTAAAGTTTGGTGGAGGAGGAATAATGGTTTGGGGCTGTTTTTCATGGCATCTCCATTTTCAAAGCCATAAATGAATAAATAATTGTTGTAATAAGACCATAAAGACTGAAAGGTGATGCTGAATGATGGCCCAGAGATTTTATAAGTATTTAGCTAAATATTACTAGGATCATGGTAGTAATATGACAGAAATGCTATGTGAATTGTAGAGTTTTGTAGCTGTTTCAAATACAATACATTGCATTTGGAAAGTCTTTAGATCTCTTGACTTTTCCCAAAACATTTACGTTACAGCCTTATTTTAAAATGTATTAAATTATTTTTTTCCCTCATCAATCTACACATTACATACCCCATAATGACAAAGCAAAAAACAGGTTTTTACATTATTTGCAAATGTATAAAAAAACAAACTGAATTATCACATTTACATAAGTATTCAGACCATTTACTCAGTACTTTGTTGAAGCACCTTTGCCAGCGATGACAGCCTCGAGTCTTCTTGGGTATGACACTACAAGCCTGGCAGTGATTACAGCCTCGAGTCTTCTTGGGTTTGACGCTACAAGCCAGGTACACCTGTATTTAGGGAGTTTATCCCATTATTTTCTGCAGATCCTCTCAAGCTCTGTCAGGTTGGATGGGGAGTGTGGCTGCACAGCTATTTTCAGGTCTCTTCAGAGATGTTCGATTGGGTTCAAGTCCGGGCCACTCAAGGATATTCAGAGACCTGTCCCCAAGCCACTCCTAGGTCGTCTTGGCTGTGTTCTTAGGGTCATTGTCCTGTTGGAAGGTGAACCTTCGCCCCAGTCTGAGGTCCTGAGCAGGTTTTCATCAAGGCTCTCCCTGTACTTTGCTCCATTAATCTTTCCCTCAATCCTGACTAGTCTCCCAGTCTCTGCCGGTGAAAAACATCCCCACAGCATGATGCTGCCACCACCATGCTTCACCATAGGAATGACGCCAGGTTTCCTCCAGATGTGACGCTTGGCATTCAGGCCAAAGAGTTCAATCTTGGTTTCATCAGACCAGAGAATCTTGTTTCTCTAATCAAATCAAATTTTATTGGTCACATACACATATTTAGCGGATGTTATTGCGGGTGTAGGAACCCAAGCATTTCGCTATCTCCAACAGTTCAGTAGTATATAACAATTTACAACAATACACACATCTAATAGTAAAATAATGGAATTAAGAAATATAAACTCAGCAAAAAAAGAAACATTCCTTTTTCAGGACCCTGTCTTTCAGGACCCTGTCTAAACTACTCAGTCTGCTTTGATAACACAGTCTGCCCCCCACAGAGGGTGTAAGATTCTGGTTGAATGAAGCAGACGGAGAACCAGCCCACAATGGTCAAAACGTTTATTTATGAGAGCTCTGCCATCCTTACAATGTACACAGCCTTTTATATTAACACACACACACACACACACACACACACACACACACACACACACCAGTAGAGAACTCGGCTGTATTTTTCCACAGTACACATACATTCCTTACCAACCTTGCCACCTGTCTTCTAATCTCCTGCCAACTAGCCGTTCCCAGGCCGTTGTTTCTCTCCCTAACTTAGAGAGGCCTCTTCTGTTCCCTTTCCCAAGGTCGTCTTATCAACTCTGCCCTGCTCATTTTAACAGTGTCTTATTCACACACAGTATTGGAATATAGTTTTTAACCCATTATTATAGCCTTATTTCGAATACATTTCAACAGGTTATAGGGTTTCTGAGTGAAATAATTTAGTCAACCCTTTAATCATATAATTTCCATTACAGAGGGGTTGAATGGAGCTGAAGGATGGGGACTGGGTGGTGTTAAGAGATAGATGGGAGGGGTTGAATGGAGCTGAAGGATGGGGACTGGGTGGTGTTAAGAGATAGATGGGAGGGGTTGAATGGAGCTGAAGGATGGGGACTGGGTGGTGTTAAGAGATAGATGGGAGGGGTTGAATGGAGCTGAAGGATGGGGACTGGGTGGTGTTTAGAGATAGATGGGAGGGGTTGAATGGAGCTGAAGGATGGGGACTGGGTGGTGTTAAGAGATAGATGGGAGGTGTTGAATGGAGCTGAAGGATGGGGACTGGGTGGTGTTAAGAGATAGATGGGAGGGGTTGAATGGAGCTGAAGGATGGGGACTGGGTGGTGTTAAGAGATAGATGGGAGGGGTTGAATGGAGCTGAAGGATGGGGACTGGGTGGTGTTAAGAGATAGATGGGAGGGGTTGAATGGAGCTGAAGGATGGGGACTGGGTGGTGTTAAGAGATAGATGGGAGGGGTTGAATGGAGCTGAAGGATGGGGACTGGGTGGTGTTAAGAGATAGATGGGAGGGGTTGAATGGAGCTGAAGGATGGGGACTGGGTGGTGTTAAGAGATAGATGGGAGGGGTTGAGTGGAGCTGAAGGATGGGGACTGGGTGGTGTTAAGAGATAGATGGGAGGGGTTGAATGGAGCTGAAGGATGGGGACTGGGTGGTGTTTAGAGATAGATGGGAGGGGTTGAACGGAGCTGAAGGATGGGGACTGGGTGGTGTTAAGAGATAGATGGGAGGGGTTGAATGGAGCTGAAGGGTGGGACTAATAACAAGATAATGTAAAACATACGGGGTCTGTAAAATGTAGATAACCAATGTAAAACATACGGGGTCTGTAAAATGTATATAGGTTCAGAAATCTTGTGAAATAGCACAGTTACAAATAGAAATTAAACTGGATGGACATCAGAAATAGAGGAAGGACTAAAAACAAACAAAATATAACTATTGTGTGTATAATGTAAAATGTGTATAAGATGTATAAACTGAAGGTAGAAGCCTAAGTGTTATTAGTTTATTCCAGTTGGGGGAAGGGTGGTAGGGTTTGGGGAATAATAAAGGTATATTCTAAAAAAAGTATGTATGTCTATATAGGTATGTGTATGTATATATGTGTATATGTATGCATGTGTATGTATATGGATATATATATTTACCCCAAAAATATATGGGGGATTGGAAATGATGCAGACAATTACATTGATGGAAGCAACAATCTATCTGTAATATTAAGCTGATCCACCCCTTAAAAAATTTAAATATATATAAAAAAAAAAAAATTAAAAGACACTAACAGCTTACAGACGGTAGGGAATTAAGGTAACAGTTATGACGACTTTGGACACTAAAGAGGCCTTTCTACTGACTCTGAAAAACACCAAAAGAAAGATGCCCAGGGTCCCTGCTCATCTGCGTGAACGTGCCTTAGGCATGCTGCAAGGAGGCATGAGGACTGCAGATGAGGCCAGGGCAATAAATTGCAATGTCCGTACTGTGAGACAACTAAGACAGTGCTACAGGGAGACAGGACGGACAGCTGATCGTTCTCGCAGTGGCAGACCACGTGTAACAACACCTGCACAGGATCGGTACATCCGAACATCACACCTGTGGGACATGTACAGGATGGAAACTACTGCCCGAGTTACACCAGGAATGCACAATCCCTCCATCAGTGCTCAGACTGTCCGCAATAGGCTGAGAGAGGCTGGACTGAGGGCTTGTAGGCCTGTTGTAAGGCAGGTCGTCACCAGACATCACCGGCAACAATGTCGCCTATGGGCACAAACCCACCGTCGCTGGACCAGACAGGACTGGCAAAAAGTGCTCTTCACTGACGAGTCGCGGTTTTGTCTCACCAGGGGTGATGGTCGGATTCCCGTTTATCGTCGAAGGAATGAGCGTTACACCGAGGCCTGTACTCTGGAGCGGGATCGATTTGGAGGTGGAGGGTCCGTCATGGTCTGGGGCGGTGTGTTACAGCATCATCAGACTGAGCTTGTTGTCATTGCAGGCAATCTCAACGCTGTGCGTTACAGGGAAGACATCCTCCTCCCTCATGTGGTACCCTTCCTGCAGGCTCATCCTGACATGACCCTCCAGCATGACAATGCCACCAGCCATACTGCTCGATCTCTACATGATTTCCTGCAAGACAGGAAGGTCAGTGTTCTGCCATGGCCAGCGAAGAGCCCGGATCTCAATCCCATTGAGCACATCTGGGACCTGTTGGATCGGAGGGTGAGGGCTAGGGCCATTCCCCCCTGAAAGGTCCGGGAACTTGCAGGTGTCTTGGTGGAAGAGTGGGGTAACATCTCACAACAAGAACTGGCAAATCTGGTGCAGTCCATGAGGAGGAGATGCACTGCAGTACTTAATGCAGCTGGTGGCCACACCAGATACTGACTGTTACTTTTGATTTTGACCCCCCCCCTTTGTTCAGGGACACATTATTCCATTTCTGTTAGTCACATGTCTGTGGAACTTGTTCAGTTTATGTCTCAGTTGTTGAATCTTATGTTCATACAAATATTTACACATGTTCAGTTTGCTGAAAATAAACGCTGTTGACAGTGAGAGGACGTTTCTTTTTTTGCTATAAATATTAGGATGAGCAATGTCAGAGTGTTGTTGCCTAAAATACAGTAGAATAGAATACAGTATATACATATAAAATGGTCTTAGAGTCCTTTAGGTGCCTTTTGGCAAACTCCAAGTGGGCTGTAATGTACCTTTTACTGAGGAGTGGCTTCCGTCTGGCCACTCTACCATAAAGGCCTGATTGGTGGAGTGCTGCAGAGATGGTTGTCCTTCTGGAAGGTTCTCCCATCTCCACAGAGGAACTCTGGAGCTCTGTCAGAGTGACCATCGGGTTCGTGGACATCTCCCTGACCAAGGCCCTTCTCCTCTGATGACTCAGTTTGGCCGGACGGCCAGCTCTAGGAAGAGTCTTGGTGGTTCCAAACTTCTCCCATTTCAGAATGGAGGCCACTGTGTTCTCGAGGACTTTCAATACTGCAGACATGTTTTGGTACCCTTCCCCAGATCTGTGCCTCGACACAATCCTGTCTAGGAGCTCTACAGACAATTCCTTTGACCTCATGGCTTGGTTTTTGCTCTGTCAACTGCGGAACCTTATATAGACAGGTGTGTGCCTTTCCAAATTATGTCCAATCAATTGAATTTACCACAGGTGGACTCCAATCAAGTTGTAGAAACATCTCAAGGATGATCAATGGAAACAGGATGCACCTGAGCTCAATTTACAGTCTCATAGCGAAGGGTCTGAATACTTATGTAAATAAGGTATCTGTTTTATTTTTAATACATTTACAAAAATGTCTAAAAACCTGTTTTCGCTTTGTTATTATGGGGTAGTGTGTGTCGATTGATGAGGAAAAACATTAATTTAATCAATTTTAGAATTAAGGCTGTAACGTAACAAAATGTGGAAAAAGGCAAGGGGTCTGAATACTTTCCGAATGCACTGTGTATGACAAAAAAAAACGTTGAAAAGTTCACAGATGATATGCAATATGAGTCCTTAACTTGTGTTAACATTAAGAAATTGCCCATACTTTGCAGCCTATATGAAATCCCATAGGAATGCATTACATCCAGCATTAAAGAGATACAGGTAACCCATTTTTTGCAAAATGCCTTCATAATGAATGCACCACATGCTGCATAAAGCCAGGGAAAGTCTAAACAATGATGCATAGCTACTACTGATTTAATCATAGGGTACACATTTTTCAATATGGCCGCTAACCATCCCACTGAGCTCACACTGGTTGAACCGACATTGCTTCAATGTCACTGTCAATCTAATGTGTGGAATCCACGTCGAAAACACATTTTAATTTACAAAAACGTCATCAACCAGTGTTTGGTTTGCATCTCATTTCAACCATCATTGTAAACATTGAAATTAGGGTAAACCTTCCGACTCAAACACAATGACTTAACCTGACTAACAGGTTGTTAAAGCAAATCTAATGTTGACATTGTGTTGAAAATAAGGTTTGGGTTAAGGGCCATGCACTGCGTTATATATGGTCCTCTGTGGAGGTTGCCCGCTATGTCACCCTGAGGTCTATGACTGGGGCAAGGAGCTGGCTGGGCCTGTTGTGTGGAGGGCAGTCTGAGGCCTATGGCTGGGGCAAGGAGCTGGCTGGGCCTGTTGTGTGGAGGGCAGTCTGAGGTCTATGACTGGGGCAAGGAGCTGGCTGGGCCTGTTGTGTGGAGGGCAGTCTGAGGCCTATGGCTGGGCCTGTTGTGTGGAGGGCAGTCTGAGGCCTATGGCTGGGCCTGTTGTGTGGAGGGCAGTCTGAGGCCTATGGCTGGGCCTGTTGTGTGGAGGGCAGTCTGAGGCCTATGGCTGGGCCTGTTGTGTGGAGGGCAGTCTGAGGCCTATGGCTGGGCCTGTTGTGTGGAGGGCAGTCTGAGGCCTATGGCTGGGCCTGTTGTGTGGAGAGCAGTCTGAGGCCTATGGCTGGGGCAAGGAGCTGGCTGGAATGGCGCCTCCTTGCGGCCTTGGCAGTGGGCGGAGATCGGGCAACCTCTCCGGGGGTCAGCCCCCCTTCCCTGAGTTGGCCCCACCCCTCTCCGGCCCTCTCTCCTCCTTTCCCTGGTGCAGGGAGCTGGGTGGATCTGGTGGCATCCCTTGGTGGCCGTGGGCGTGGATCGGGCCCCTTCTCCGGGAGTTAGCCGCCCTTACTGGGTCAGCCCCAGCACTCTCCGGCCCTCTCCCCCCAATTCTTATGGCAAGGAGCTAGGTGGATGTAGTGGCGCCCCCTGGTGGCCCTTGGTGGGGGTCGACCTCAGCCCTCTCAGGCCCTCTCCCCTCATCTCCCTGCTGCAGGGAGCTGGCTGGGTGTATTGACGCCCCCTGGTGGACATAAGCATTCATATCACCTGTAAATACACAATGGACAGGTGTAAAGAAAGCGTGTAAAACAGACCATAACAAGCTTTCAAATCCCCTGTTAACTCACACTGGACAGGTGAAGAAAATAAAATCACGTGTACAAAAAAAAAAGACTTTTGACAATTGAAAAAGGCAACTGACAAATTATTAATACCCGTATTGAGACGTGTTCCGGGTGAAAGGATTTGTACCTGTGATCTTTTCCTACTAATCGAACACAGATTGGACTTGACATCTCCACTCCGCTCGATGCGTCTGGCACGTCATCTCCATGTGTTACTTTTGTCTGGCTGGCAGACAGAGGAGTTTCTGTGCGACGGCTAAGACAACACACATTCAAAATGACAGTACTACTTCACCTTAGTTAATGAAATAAAACAACTGCAACGTTAGTTTGCGATGGGCATAACTCAAAGCGCAATGGTATCCGACGGGGGGACAAGTGGATACCATGTCCATGGGGTAGGTTGATAATGAGTGCTAGTTAGCTAGCCAGCCTAGCAAACAGTCCAGTAGGATTTCAAGAGTGTCAACCATTACTGTGCCGTTTATTAATTATATATATATATTAATTTAGCAAAGATCAGCAACTTGGACACCTGCCTTCTGCTCTGTAACGTTTTGTCAGTGACATGTCTTTTCCTCCGGTTGGTCAGTCAGCTGTACTGTTTACAATCTATTGGTGGTGTTTGGAGGACTGACTTCTGCAGTGACATGTTATTAGGACATAACGTTATATATATATATATGTGTGTCTAAAGGACGACACGCTGCTTGTTTAGTGAGTACCGCTTCCTCCCGTTTCGGCCCATACCGGGAGCGAACTCGGGACCTCTGCCTTGCTAACACACGTCACCGCCCTACTGAAGCGTTTTACGGTTCGTCGCCACGGAGTAACTTTCACATATCCCCCCCCATGTGCTACATATGTCATTGGAAGCTAATAATCAGTGGGTCAAAGTGTTTTTTATTTAACCTGCCGGTGAGGGAGTGTAAATGACGTCCGGACAGATGTAGCCAGCCTGTCTTTATAGGACAGGGCTCATCCACTGGCTGTTATAGAATATGCATAGCATGCATCCTCCGATTGCAACGTATGTCTATGCCCACACATTGTCTCAAACGTTTTCTGTTTTTAATACCCTTAAACACCAAGTTAGTCATACCTAATTTCACAATAGGTCATCATCACTGATCATTCTAAACGTTTTGTTTACCGTTCACACGTCCAAACTGCATCTCTATTCCAATCATTTGATTGATTGCAATCCGTTTTCATGGGAATGTGCATTTTTAATCTTATTGAATTCCTGTTTGTTGAGCGAATTAGAGCAGATGATGCCAGTGGTGGAGAAGTACCCAACTGTCATACCCCCACCCAGCTTCTCTCCCGAGCCGCTCCAGCTTCTCGCCCCGAGCCAGCCCAGCTTCTCGCCCCGAGCCATCCCAGCTTCTCCCCCGAGCCTCTCCAGCTTCTCTCCCGAGCCTCTCCTGCTTCTCGCCCCGAGCCATCCCAGCTTCTCTCCCGAGCCGCTCCAGCTTCTCGCCCCGAGCTAGCACAGCTTCTCTCCCCGAGCCAGCACAGCTTCTCTCCCCGAGCCAGCACAGCTTCTCTCCCGAGCCGCTCCAGCTTCTCGCCCCGAGCCAGCCCAGCTTCTCTCCCGAGCCGCTCCAGCTTCTCGCCCCGAGCCAGCCCAGCTTCTCGCCCCGAGCCATCCCAGCTTCTCGCCCCGAGCCCACCCAGCTTCTCGCACCAGCTTCTCCCCCGAGCCTCTCCAGCTTCTCGCCCCTCCAGCTTCTCCCCCGAGCCTCTCAGCTTCTCCCCCGAGCCACCCAGCTTCTCACCCCGAGCCTCTCCCAGCTTCTCGCACCAGCTTCTCCCCCGAGCCTTTCCAGCTTCTCGCCCCTCCAGCTTCTCCCCCGAGCCCGCCCAGCTTCTCTTCCCAGCTTCATTACCGAGCCTCTCCAGCTTCTCACCCCGAGCCTTCCCAGCTTCTCACCCTGAGCCTACCTAGCTTCTCACCCCGAGCCTTCCCAGCTTCTCACCCCGAGCCTCTCCAGCTTCTCGCCCGAGCCCGCCCAGCTTCTCTTCCCAGCTTCATTCCCGAGCCTCTCCAGCTTCTCGCCCAAGCCCTCCCAGCTTCTCGCCCGAGCCAACCCAGCTTCTCCTTCACCCAAATCCAGATCGCAGATGTTCTGAAAGAGCTGCAAAACCTGGACCCGTACAAATCAGCTGGGCTAGACAATCTGGACCCTTTCTTTCTAAAATTATCCACCGCCATTGTTGCAACCCCTATTACTAGCCTGTTCAACCTCTCTTTCGTATCGTCCGAGATCCCTAAAGATTGGAAAGCTGCCGCGGTCATCCTCCTCTTCAAAGGGGGAGACACTCTAGACCCAAACTGTTACAGACCAATATCCATCCTGTCCTGCCTTTCTAAAGTCTTTGAAAGCCAAGTTAACAGATCACCGACCATTTCGAATCCCACCGTACCTTCTCCGCTGTGCAACCCGGTTTCCGAGCTGGTCATGGGTGCACCTCAGCCACGCTCAAGGTCCTAAACGATATCATAACCGCCATCGATAAAAGACAGTACTGTGCAGCCGTCTTCATCGACCTGGTCAAGGCTTTCAACTCTGTCAATCACCGTATTCTTATCGGCAGACTCAACAGCCTTGGTTCCTCAAATGACTGCCTCGCCTGGTTCACCAACTACTTCTCAGAGTTCAGTGTGTCAAATCGGAGGGCCTGTTGTCCGGACCTCTGGCAGTCTCTATGGGGGTGCCACAGGGTTCAATTCTTGGGCCGACTCTTTTCTCTGTATATATGAATGATGTTGCTCTTGCTGCTGGTGATTCTCTGATCCACCTCTACGCAGACGACACCATTCTGTATACTTCTGGCGCTTCTTTGGACACTGTGTTAACTAACCTCCAAATGAGCTTCAATGCCATACAACTCTCCTTCCGTGGCCTCCAACTGCTCTTAAATGCAAGTAAAACTAAATGCATGCTCTTCAACTGATCACTGCCTGCACCTGCCCGCCTGTCCAGCATCACCACTTCTATTGACGGTTCTGACTAACGTGGACAATTACGTGGACAATTACAAATACCTAGGTGTCTGGTTAGACTGTAAACTCTCCTTCCAGACTCACATCAAACATCTCCAATCCAAAATCAAATCTAGAATCGGCTTTCTATTTCGCAACAAAGCCTCCTTCACTCATGCTGCCAAACATACCCTCGTAAAACAGACTATCCTACCGATCCTCGACTTCGGCGATGTCATTTACAAAATAGCCTCCAACACTCTACTCAGCAAACAGGATGCAGTCTATCACAGCGCCATCCGTTTTGTCACCAAAGCCCCTTACACCACCCACCACTGCGACCTGTATGCTCTCGTTGGCTGGCCCTCGCTACACATTCATCGCCAGACCCACTGGCTCCAGGTCATCTATAAGTCTTTGCTAGGTAAAGCCCCGCCTTATCTCAGCTCACCGGTTACCATAGCAGCACCCACCCGTAGCACGCGCTCCAGCAGGTATATCTCACTGGTCATCCCCAAAGCCAACACCTCCTTTGGCTGCCTTTCCTTCCAGTTCTCTGCTGCCAATGACTGTAACGCATTGCAAAAATCACTGAAGTTGGAGACTCAAATCTCCCTCACTAGCTTTAAGCACCAGCTGTCAGAGCAGCTAACCGATCGCTGCAGCTGTACATAGCCCATCTGTAAATAGCCTACCCAATCTACCTACCTCATCCCCATATTGTTTTTATTTTATTTACTTTCTGCTCTTTTGCACACCAGTATTTCTACTTGCACATCATCATCTGCTCATTTATCACTCCAGTGTTAATCTGCTGAAATGTAATTACTTCGCTACTATGGCCTATTTATTGCCTTACCTCCTCATGCCTTTTGCACACACTGTATATAGACTTTCTTTTTTTCTTCTACTGTATCATTGACTTGTTTATTGCATTATTGACATTATTGACTGTATGTTTGTTTATTCCATGTGTAACTCTGTGTTGTTGTTTGTGTCGAACTGCTTTGCTTTATCTTGGCCAGGTCGCAGATGTAAATGAGAACTTGTTCTCAACTGGCCTACCTGGTTAAATAAAGATGAAATAAAATGAATGAAAGGTTAAAAAAAAAAATGAAATAAATAGAAAATGATAAATAAATAAATAGAAAATGACTCAAATAAAAGTCACCTTGTAAAATTCTACTTGAGTAAAAGTATTTGGTTTAAAATATACTTCTGTATCAAAAGTAAAAGTATAAATCATTTGAAATTCTTTATATTAACCAGATGGCACCATTTTCTAGTTTTTATTTATTTACGGATAGCCAGGGGCCACGCAATGCAAATAGTCTGGGTAGCCATTTGATTAGCTGTTCAGGAGTCTTATGACATGGGGTGTGTGAATTAGAATATTTTCCTGTCCTGCTAAGCATTCAAAATGTAAAGACTACTTTTGGCTGTCAAGGATGAAAGTACGAATATAAAAAATTAAAAAATGTATGAAATGTTTGCATTCACTACGGTAAGTCGCTCTGGATAAGAGCGTCTGCTAAATGACTAAAATGTAAAATGTAAAATGACAAAAAAGAAAATGTATGGAGTAAATTTTTTTATATTTTCTTAAGGAATGTAGTGAAGTAAAAGTAGTCAAAAATATAAATAGTGAAGTACAGATACCCCATAAAACGACTTACAAAAGTATGTGAACTCTTTGGAATTACCTGGATTTCTGCATAAATTGGTTGTAAAATTTGATCTGATCTTCATCTAAGTCACAACAATAGACAAACACAGTCTGCTGAAACTAAAAACACACAAACAATAGTATGTTTTCATGTCTTTATTGAACACACCGTGTAAACATTCAGTGTACGGTGGAAAAAGTATGTGAACCCTTGGATTTAATAACAACGGTCAGGAGGAATTTTGGACCGTTCATCTTTACAAAACTGTTTCAGTTCAGCAATATTCTTGGGATGTCTGGTGCGAACCGCTCTCAGTGCCACAGCATTTTTAATCGGGTTCAGGTCAGGAAGGAGTATTTTCTTCTGTTGAAGCCATTCTGTTGTTGATTTACTTCTGTCTTTTGGGTCGTTGTCCTGTTGCATCACCCAACTTCTGCTGAGCTTCAATTGGCGGACAGATAGCCTTACATTCTCCTGGAAAATGTCTTGATCAACGTGGGAATTCATTTTTCCGTCAATGATGGCAAGCTGTCCAGGCCCTGAGGCAGCAAAGCAACCCCAAACCATGATGCTCCCTCCACCATAGTTTACAGTTGGGATGAGGTTTTGATGTTGGTGTGCTGTGCCTTTTTTTCTCCACATAGTGTTGTGTTTTCCTTCCTAACAACTCAACTGTAGTTTCATCTGCCCACAGAATATTTTGCCAGAAGCGCTGTGGAACATCCAGGTGCTCTTTTGCAAACTTCAGACGTGCAGACATTTTTTGGGATAGCAGTGGCTTCTTCCATGGTGTCCTCCCATGAACACCATTCTTGTTTTACGTGTCGTAGACTCGTCAACAGAGATGTTAGCATGTTCCAGAGATTTCTGTAAGTCTTTAGCGACACTCTAGGATTCTTCTTAACCTTATTGAGCATTCTGCACTGTGCTCTTGCAGTCATCTTTGCAGGACGGCCACTCCTAGAGAGAGTAGCAACAGTGCTGAACTTTCTACATTTATAGTCAATTTGTCTTAACGTGGACTGATGAACATCAAGGCTTTTAGAGATACTTTTGGAACCCTTTCCAGCTTCATGCAGGGCAACAATTCTTAATCTTAGGTCTTCTGAGATCTCTTTTGTTCGAGGCATGGTTCACATCAGACAATGCTTCTTGTGAATAGCAAACTCACATTGTGAGTTTTTTTTATAGGGAAATGCAGCTCTAACCAACATCTCCAATCCCGTCTCATTGATTGGACTCCAGGTTAGCGGACTCCTGACTCCAATTAGCTTTTGGAGAAGTTATTAGCCTTGGGGTTCACATACTTTTTCCAACCTACACTGTGAATGTTTAAATTATGTATTCAATATAGACAAGAAAAATACAATAATATGTGTGTTATTAGTTTAAGCAGCCTGTTTGTCTATTGTGACTTAGATGAAGATCAGATCAAATGTGAAGACCAATTTATGCAGAAATCCAGGTAATTCCGAAGGGTTTACACAGTTTTTCTTGCCACTGTAAGCAGTACTTTAAAGTACTTTACACAACTGGTGGCTGCTAACAAACTATTATCCTGCCTTGTGTTATGTTTCAATCAAAGCCAATATCCTGTCGCACTCTGGTCAGTTTAGGATACATTTTATTTTACTGTTCAGCTTCGTCCAACCGTCCTAAAATCTCATTAGAAATGAGGTGTTTTTGGTGTAACAGTAACTCTATACACCTACTATTATATTCGGTTCTGTTCATGTAAAATGCAAATAAATTATGTGATCTTCCAAGACATTGATTCAGCTTTGATCTAACTTTACTAAACCAGCACCATCATGCACCAACCCCCCCCCTAGGAGTTAGGGGTTAGGGGGTTAGGTTAGGAGTTAGGGGTTAGGTTAGGGGGTTAGGGTAGGGTTGGGGTTAGGTTAGGGGGTTAGGGTAGGGGTTGGGGTTAGGGTTGGGGTTAGGTTAGGGGTTAGGGTTGGGGTTAGGGGTTAGGGTAGGGGTTAGGGGGTAGAGGTTAGGGTTGGGGGTAGGGTTAGGTTAGGGTAGGGGTTAGGGGGTAGAGGTTAGGGGTTAGGGTTGGGGTAGGGGTTAGGGGTTAGGGTAGGGGTTAGGGGTTAGGGGTTAGGGTAGGGGTTAGGGGTTAGGGTTGGGGTTAGGGGTAGGGTTAGGGGTAGGGGTTAGGGGGTTAGGGGTTGGGGTTAGGGGTTAGGGTCCTCATGTAAATACATATACTATCTGTAGTCTATAACCTAAATACATATACTATCTGTAGTCTGTAACCTCATGTAAATACATATACTATCTGTAGTCTATAACCTAAATACATATACTATCTGTAGTCTATAACCTAAATACATATACTATCTGTAGTCTATAGCCTCATGTAAATACATATACTATCTGTAGTCTATAACCTAAATACATATACTATCTGTAGTCTATAACCTAAATACATATACTATCTGTAGTCTATAACCTCATGTAAATACATATACTATCTGTAGTCTGTAACCTAAATACATATACTATCTGTAGTCTATAACCTAAATACATATACTATCTGTAGTCTATAACCTAAATACATATACTATCTGTAGTCTATAACCTAAATACATATACTATCTGTAGTCTATAACCTAAATACATATACTATCTGTAGCCTATAACCTCATGTAAATACATATAGCTGAATATCATGGCTCTGTTTACGAGGAGAGCTTTACTGTGACGAGGTAGTTCAGTGTATTGTGTAGATTTCACTGTATCATAAATAAACTTTGATTTGATTATCTTGAACACGTGATTCCAATATAGGGGCCACCTATTACAGAGTGAAATAAAACCGACGGGGAACCATCCAGTCATGGAGTTTATTTGCAGAGATTAAACATGCTGTGAAATCAATTGACCAAGTAGTGGACATGGATCATTACTACGTAGAATTGCAGGAAATTCGCTTTAAAACATCCATCTGATCAAGCTCTGGTTTGCAGTAGGGAGTAAGGTCGCTCCTCCACCCTCCGGCAGCGCTACACCCCTGCTTCCCATCCATCTGATCAAACTCTGGTTTGCAGTAGGGAGTAAGGTCGCTCCTCCACCCTCCGGCTGCGCTACACCCCTGCTTCCCATCCATCTGATCAAGCTCTGGTTTGCAGTAGGGAGTAAGGTCGCTCCTCCACCCTCCGGCAGCGCTACACCCCTGCTTCCCATCCATCTGATCAAGCTCTGGTTTGCAGTAGGGAGTAAGGTCGCTCCTCCACCCTCCGGCAGCGCTACACCCCTGCTTCCCATCCATCTGATCAAACTCTGGTTTGCAGTAGGGAGTAAGGTCGCTCCTCCACCCTCCGGCTGCGCTACACCCCTGCTTCCCATCCATCTGATCAAGCTCTGGTTTGCAGTAGGGAGTAAGGTCGCTCCTCCACCCTCCGGCAGCGCTACACCCCTGCTTCCCATCCATCTGATCAAGCTCTGGTTTGCAGTAGGGAGTAAGGTCGCTCCTCCACCCTCCGGCAGCGCTACACCCCTGCTTCCCATCCATCTGATCAAGCTTTAGGTGATGTGTATTCATGCATCTCAATAAACTAGAACCTAAATATCCCAGGCAGGGCTGCAGCAACTTCCTGTCCTTGGGCTTTGCAGTGGGCCTCTCTGGTTTGGGTCTCCTCTGCAGAATGTGTCACTAACCAAGTGGTCACATATCGTTCTAGGTTCCACTGACGGATCATCAACATCAATGGAGACACACAGTGAATTTAGAGTTTCTTTTCAACCTTCTGATTGGTCAAAGTCGTCAAGCCTCTGACGAGCCTCCGCAGTGCACACACATAGTCTGCAGTACTTCATCATTCTGTCCCCCACCAGAGAGAAGATGCTACCATTTACCTCACATAGTCTACAGTACTTCATCATTCTGTCCCCACCAGAGAGAAGAAACCACCATTTACCTCATATTGGAGTTACAGTTCTTCAGGCTGCGAAACATTTTTATTTGGTTTGTCATTCTGTAATTTTTCATGGAATGTTTGTGCTAATTAAATATTTATTTAGAAGTTATCAGAATTAAAGTTTTACCAGCTCTGTGTATTCTCAAGGTGAATACTGCTCCTCCACACTGCACTACACCCTTGCTAATAGGGTGCACTTCTGTAAACTGCAATTCCCCAATTCAACACAGGGTGGCGATATAGAGTACCTTAACTAGAGAGGATGAAACCAATGACTGTATATATGAATGGACAAAACCATCGATCACGTGACACCATTCACTCCTATGTGAAGAGTCAATAGTGTATTGAAACCAGATGAAGCTGGCGTCTCATGGAGTTTGAACTACTCCTGGAAGTGACGTTGCAGGCTAGCTCAGTGCTGCCCCCTCTCAATGATTAACTCAAGTTGAAGGTCAATCCGGGTACTGCAGGCTAGCTCAGTGCTGCCCCCTCACAATGATTAACTCAAGTTGAAGGTCAACCTGGGGTACTGCAGGCTAGCTCAGTGCTGCCCCCTCTCAATGATTAACTCAAGTTGAAGGTCAACCCGGGTACTGCAGGCTAGCTCAGTGCTGCCCCCCTCTCAATGATTAACTCAAGTTGAAGGTCAACCCGGGTACTGCAGGCTGCCATTAACAACTAAATTATCCTTATAACTTCTGTGTGCGATTTTTGTTGTAAATAATCGGTTCAAGGACATAACGCTGGTGTGTTAGAAGCAATTTTTTTTTGTACCATGATTGTCTTCAAATTTTGTATTTATTTACGCCAAGATTGACCATGGATATTGTCATTTTTCCGTTCACTATCCAATTTTGTGCTAACAATACCTGCAGTACCACGGTCGGCCTTGAACGCCAGGGGGCCGCCGTTCTCCCCTGGATGAACCCTACTGTAAAATATGTTATCTAACTTATTAGGCTACTCTATTTCCAGATCCAAGAGAACTCCCCTGCACACCATGCTGGTTTGGAGCCATTATTTGACTTCATCCTATCAATAGGAAACACCAGACTGGTGAGTTATGGGGACAGAGGGATTCTTTAACGTCTATAATATATATTTCTCATCCCTTAGTTGTGTGTTTTGTATAATATACATTCATTTAAAAACTAGTTGGATGTTATGGAATAAAACAAGCATTGTAATATGATAGCTCTTCTCCTTCACAGACTGTATCAACAGGAAGAGATGTAGCCAGCCTACAGGAAGAGATGTAGCCAGCCTACAGGAAGAGATGTAGCCAGCCTACAGGAAGAGATGTAGCCAGCCTACAGGAAGAGATGTAGCCAGCCTACAGGAAGAGATGTAGCCAGCCTACAGGAAGAGATGTAGCCAGCCTACAGGAACAGGTGTAGCCAGCCTACAGGAACAGGAACAGGTGTAGCCAGCCTACAGGAACAGGTGTAGCCAGCCTACAGGAACAGGTGTAGCCAGCCTGTAGAAACTGGAACAGGTGTAGCCAGCCTGTAGAAACAGGTGTAGCCAGCCTGTCACTGTTTCTTTATGAACAGGTGTGTGGGTACTGTGTATTCCTGCTGAAAGCTGTTATTACCCTCTCCCGACTCCAGAACAGAGATAATGACCTGCTGATAGCTGTTTTTACCCTCTCCCCACTCCAGAACAGAGATAATGACCTGCTGATAGCTGTTATTACCCTCTCCTCACTCCAGAACAGAGATAATGACCTGCTGATAGCTGTTATTACCCTCTCCTCACTCCAGAACAGAGATAATGACCTGCTGATAGCTGTTATTACCCTCTCCCCACTCCAGAACAGAGATAATGACCTGCTGATAGCTGTTATTACCCTCTCCCCGCTCCAGAACAGAGATAATGACCTGCTGATAGCTGTTATTACCCTCTCCCCGCTCCAGAACAGAGATAATGACCTGCTGATAGCTGTTTTTACCCTCTCCCCACTCAAGAACAGAGATAATGACCTGCTGATAGCTGTTATTACCCTCTCCCCACTCCAGAACAGAGATAATGACCTGCTATAGCTGTTATTACCCTCTCCCCACTCCAGAACAGAGATAATGACCTGCTGATAGCTGTTATTACCCTCTCCCCACTCCAGAACAGAGATAATGACCTGCTGATAGCTGTTATTACCCTCTCCCCACTCCAGAACAGAGATAATGACCTGCTGAAAGCTGTTATTACCCTCTCCCCACTCCAGAACAGAGATAATGACCTGCTGATAGCTGTTATTACCCTCTCCCCACTCCAGAACAGAGATAATGACCTGCTATAGCTGTTATTACCCTCTCCCCGCTCCAGAACAGAGATAATGACCTGCTGATAGCTGTTATTACCCTCTCCCCGCTCCAGAACAGAGATAATGACCTGCTGATAGCTGTTATTACCCTCTCCCCACTCCAGAACAGAGATAATGACCTGCTGATAGCTGTTTTTACCCTCTCCCCGCTCCAGAACAGAGATAATGACCTGCTGATAGCTGTTTTTACCCTCTCCCCGCTCCAGAACAGAGATAATGACCTGCTGATAGCTGTTATTACCCTCTCCCCGCTCCAGAACAGAGATAATGACCTGCTGATAGCTGTTTTTACCCTCTCCCCACTCCAGAACAGAGATAATGACCTGCTATAGCTGTTATTACCCTCTCCCCGCTCCAGAACAGAGATAATGACCTGCTGATAGCTGTTATTACCCTCTCCTCGCTCCAGAACAGAGATAATGACCTGCTGATAGCTGTTATTACCCTCTCCCGACTCCAGAACAGAGATAATGACCTGCTATAGCTGTTATTACCCTCTCCTCACTCCAGAACAGAGATAATGACCTGCTGATAGCTGTTATTACCCTCTCCCCACTCCAGAACAGAGATAATGACCTGCTGATAGCTGTTTTTACCCTCTCCCCGCTCCAGAACAGAGATAATGACCTGCTGATAGCTGTTTTTACCCTCTCCCCGCTCCAGAACAGAGATAATGACCTGCTGATAGCTGTTTTTACCCTCTCCCCGCTCCAGAACAGAGATAATGACCTGCTGATAGCTGTTTTTACCCTCTCCCCGCTCCAGAACAGAGATAATGACCTGCTGATAGCTGTTTTTACCCTCTCCCCACTCCAGAACAGAGATAATGACCTGCTATAGCTGTTATTACCCTCTCCCCGCTCCAGAACAGAGATAATGACCTGCTGATAGCTGTTATTACCCTCTCCTCGCTCCAGAACAGAGATAATGACCTGCTGATAGCTGTTATTACCCTCTCCCGACTCCAGAACAGAGATAATGACCTGCTATAGCTGTTATTACCCTCTCCTCACTCCAGAACAGAGATAATGACCTGCTGATAGCTGTTATTACCCTCTCCCCACTCCAGAACAGAGATAATGACCTGCTGAAAGCTGTTTTTACCCTCTCCCCACTCCAGAACAGAGATAATGACCTGCTGATAGCTGTTATTACCCTCTCCCCACTCCAGAACAGAGATAATGACCTGCTATAGCTGTTATTACCCTCTCCTCGCTCCAGAACAGAGATAATGACCTGCTATAGCTGTTATTACCCTCTCCCAACTCCAGAACAGAGATAATGACCTGCTGAAAGCTGTTTTTACCCTCTCCTCGCTCCAGAACAGAGATAATGACCTGCTGAAAGCTGTTTTTACCCTCTCCTCGCTCCAGAACAGAGATAATGACCTGCTGAAAGCTGTTATTACCCTCTCCCCGCTCCAGAACAGAGATAATGACCTGCTGATAGCTGTTATTACCCTCTCCCCACTCCAGAACAGAGATAATGACCTGCTGATAGCTGTTATTACCCTCTCCCCACTCCAGAACAGAGATAATGACCTGCTATAGCTGTTATTACCCTCTCCCCACTCCAGAACAGAGATAATGACCTGCTGATAGCTGTTATTACCCTCTCCCGACTCCAGAACAGAGATAATGAC
The DNA here is from genome assembly GCF_965601325.2 of Salmo salar. NCBI lineage: Eukaryota > Metazoa > Chordata > Actinopteri > Salmoniformes > Salmonidae > Salmo > Salmo salar. Next base: position 90,503,249 of record NC_138309.1, on the reverse strand, counting down.
CTGCTGATAGCTGTTATTACCCTCTCCCCACTCCAGAACAGAGATAATGACCTGCTGATAGCTGTTATTACCCTCTCCCCGCTCCAGAACAGAGATAATGACCTGCTGATAGCTGTTTTTACCCTCTCCCCGCTCCAGAACAGAGATAATGACCTGCTGATAGCTGTTTTTACCCTCTCCCCGCTCCAGAACAGAGATAATGACCTGCTGATAGCTGTTATTACCCTCTCCCGACTCCAGAACAGAGATAATGACCTGCTATAGCTGTTATTACCCTCTCCTCACTCCAGAACAGAGATAATGACCTGCTGATAGCTGTTATTACCCTCTCCCCACTCCAGAACAGAGATAATGACCTGCTGAAAGCTGTTTTTACCCTCTCCCCACTCCAGAACAGAGATAATGACCTGCTGATAGCTGTTATTACCCTCTCCCCACTCCAGAACAGAGATAATGACCTGCTATAGCTGTTATTACCCTCTCCTCGCTCCAGAACAGAGATAATGACCTGCTATAGCTGTTATTACCCTCTCCCAACTCCAGAACAGAGATAATGACCTGCTGAAAGCTGTTTTTACCCTCTCCTCGCTCCAGAACAGAGATAATGACCTGCTGAAAGCTGTTTTTACCCTCTCCTCGCTCCAGAACAGAGATAATGACCTGCTGAAAGCTGTTATTACCCTCTCCCCGCTCCAGAACAGAGATAATGACCTGCTGATAGCTGTTATTACCCTCTCCCCACTCCAGAACAGAGATAATGACCTGCTGATAGCTGTTATTACCCTCTCCCCACTCCAGAACAGAGATAATGACCTGCTATAGCTGTTATTACCCTCTCCCCACTCCAGAACAGAGATAATGACCTGCTGATAGCTGTTATTACCCTCTCCCGACTCCAGAACAGAGATAATGACCTGCTGATAGCTGTTATTACCCTCTCCCCACTCCAGAACAGAGATAATGACCTGCTGATAGCTGTTATTACCCTCTCCCCGCTCCAGAACAGAGATAATGACCTGCTGATAGCTGTTATTACCCTCTCCCCGCTCCAGAACAGAGATAATGACCTGCTGATAGCTGTTTTTACCCTCTCCCCGCTCCAGAACAGAGATAATGACCTGCTGATAGCTGTTATTACCCTCTCCCCACTCCAGAACAGAGATAATGACCTGCTGATAGCTGTTTTTACCCTCTCCCCACTCCAGAACAGAGATAATGACCTGCTGATAGCTGTTATTACCCTCTCCCCGCTCCAGAACAGAGATAATGACCTGCTGATAGCTGTTATTACCCTCTCCCCGCTCCAGAACAGAGATAATGACCTGCTGATAGCTGTTATTACCCTCTCCCGACTCCAGAACAGAGATAATGACCTGCTATAGCTGTTATTACCCTCTCCTCACTCCAGAACAGAGATAATGACCTGCTGATAGCTGTTATTACCCTCTCCCCACTCCAGAACAGAGATAATGACCTGCTGATAGCTGTTATTACCCTCTCCCCGCTCCAGAACAGAGATAATGACCTGCTGATAGCTGTTATTACCCTCTCCCCGCTCCAGAACAGAGATAATGACCTGCTGATAGCTGTTATTACCCTCTCCCCACTCCAGAACAGAGATAATGACCTGCTGATAGCTGTTATTACCCTCTCCCCACTCCAGAACAGAGATAATGACCTGCTGATAGCTGTTATTACCCTCTCCTCGCTCCAGAACAGAGATAATGACCTGCTGAAAGCTGTTATTACCCTCTCCCCGCTCCAGAACAGAGATAATGACCTGCTGATAGCTGTTATTACCCTCTCCCCACTCCAGAACAGAGATAATGACCTGCTGATAGCTGTTATTACCCTCTCCCCACTCCAGAACAGAGATAATGACCTGCTGATAGCTGTTATTACCCCTCTCCCGCACTCCCAGAACAGAGATAATGACCTGCTGATAGCTGTTATTACCCTCTCCCCACTCCAGAACAGAGATAATGACCTGCTGATAGCTGTTATTACCCTCTCCCCACTCCAGAACAGAGATAATGACCTGCTGATAGCTGTTATTACCCTCTCCCCACTCCAGAACAGAGATAATGACCTGCTGATAGCTGTTATTACCCTCTCCCCACTCCAGAACAGAGATAATGACCTGCTGATAGCTGTTATTACCCTCTCCCCGCTCCAGAACAGAGATAATGACCTGCTGATAGCTGTTATTACCCTCTCCCCACTCCAGAACAGAGATAATGACCTGCTGATAGCTGTTATTACCCTCTCCCCACTCCAGAACAGAGATAATGACCTGCTGATAGCTGTTATTACCCTCTCCCCGCTCCAGAACAGAGATAATGACCTGCTGATAGCTGTTATTACCCTCTCCCCACTCCAGAACAGAGATAATGACCTGCTGATAGCTGTTATTACCCTCTCCCCGCTCCAGAACAGAGATAATGACCTGCTGATAGCTGTTATTACCCTCTCCCCACTCCAGAACAGAGATAATGACCTGCTGATAGCTGTTATTACCCTCTCCCCACTCCAGAACAGAGATAATGACCTGCTGATAGCTGTTATTACCCTCTCCCCACTCCAGAACAGAGATAATGACCTGCTGATAGCTGTTATTACCCTCTCCCCACTCCAGAACAGAGATAATGACCTGCTGATAGCTGTTATTACCCTCTCCCCACTCCAGAACAGAGATAATGACCTGCTGATAGCTGTTATTACCCTCTCCCCACTCCAGAACAGAGATAATGACCTGCTGATAGCTGTTATTACCCTCTCCCCACTCCAGAACAGAGATAATGACCTGCTATAGCTGTTATTACCCTCTCCCCGCTCCAGAACAGAGATAATGACCTGCTGATAGCTGTTATTACCCTCTCCCCACTCCAGAACAGAGATAATGACCTGCTGATAGCTGTTATTACCCTCTCCCCACTCCAGAACAGAGATAATGACCTGCTGATAGCTGTTATTACCCTCTCCCCACTCCAGAACAGAGATAATGACCTGCTGATAGCTGTTATTACCCTCTCCCCGCTCCAGAACAGAGATAATGACCTGCTGATAGCTGTTATTACCCTCTCCCCGCTCCAGAACAGAGATAATGACCTGCTGATAGCTGTTATTACCCTCTCCCCACTCCAGAACAGAGATAATGACCTGCTGATAGCTGTTATTACCCTCTCCCCACTCCAGAACAGAGATAATGACCTGCTGATAGCTGTTATTACCCTCTCCCCGCTCCAGAACAGAGATAATGACCTGCTGATAGCTGTTATTACCCTCTCCCCGCTCCAGAACAGAGATAATGACCTGCTGATAGCTGTTATTACCCTCTCCCCGCTCCAGAACAGAGATAATGACCTGCTGATAGCTGTTATTACCCTCTCCCCACTCCAGAACAGAGATAATGACCTGCTGAAAGCTGTTATTACCCTCTCCCCACTCCAGAACAGAGATAATGACCTGCTGATAGCTGTTATTACCCTCTCCCCACTCCAGAACAGAGATAATGACCTGCTGATAGCTGTTATTACCCTCTCCCCACTCCAGAACAGAGATAATGACCTGCTGAAAGCTGTTTTTACCCTCTCCCCACTCCAGAACAGAGATAATGACCTGCTGATAGCTGTTATTACCCTCTCCCCACTCCAGAACAGAGATAATGACCTGCTGATAGCTGTTATTACCCTCTCCCCGCTCCAGAACAGAGATAATGACCTGCTGATAGCTGTTATTACCCTCTCCCCGCTCCAGAACAGAGATAATGACCTGCTGAAAGCTGTTATTACCCTCTCCTCACTCCAGAACAGAGATAATGACCTGCTGATAGCTGTTATTACCCTCTCCCCACTCCAGAACAGAGATAATGACCTGCTATAGCTGTTATTACCCTCTCCCCGCTCCAGAACAGAGATAATGACCTGCTGATAGCTGTTATTACCCTCTCCCCGCTCCAGAACAGAGATAATGACCTGCTGATAGCTGTTATTACCCTCTCCCCACTCCAGAACAGAGATAATGACCTGCTGATAGCTGTTATTACCCTCTCCCCACTCCAGAACAGAGATAATGACCTGCTGATAGCTGTTATTACCCTCTCCCCACTCCAGAACAGAGATAATGACCTGCTGATAGCTGTTATTACCCTCTCCCCGCTCCAGAACAGAGATAATGACCTGCTGATAGCTGTTATTACCCTCTCCCCGCTCCAGAACAGAGATAATGACCTGCTGATAGCTGTTATTACCCTCTCCCCACTCCAGAACAGAGATAATGACCTGCTGATAGCTGTTATTACCCTCTCCCCACTCCAGAACAGAGATAATGACCTGCTGATAGCTGTTATTACCCTCTCCCCACTCCAGAACAGAGATAATGACCTGCTGATAGCTGTTATTACCCTCTCCCCGCTCCAGAACAGAGATAATGACCTGCTGATAGCTGTTATTACCCTCTCCCCGCTCCAGAACAGAGATAATGACCTGCTGATAGCTGTTATTACCCTCTCCCCGCTCCAGAACAGAGATAATGACCTGCTGATAGCTGTTATTACCCTCTCCCCACTCCAGAACAGAGATAATGACCTGCTGATAGCTGTTATTACCCTCTCCTCGCTCCAGAACAGAGATAATGACCTGCTGATAGCTGTTATTACCCTCTCCCCGCTCCAGAACAGAGATAATGACCTGCTGATAGCTGTTATTACCCTCTCCCCACTCTAGAACAGAGATAATGACCTGCTGATAGCTGTTATTACCCTCTCCCCACTCCAGAACAGAGATAATGACCTGCTGATAGCTGTTATTACCCTCTCCTCGCTCCAAAACAGAGATAATGACCTGCTGATAGCTGTTATTACCCTCTCCCCGCTCCAGAACAGAGATAATGACCTGCTGATAGCTGTTATTACCCTCTCCCCACTCTAGAACAGAGATAATGACCTGCTGATAGCTGTTATTACCCTCTCCCCACTCCAGAACAGAGAAAATGACCTGCTATAGCTGTTATTACCCTCTCCCCACTCCAGAACAGAGATAATGAGCTGCTGATAGCTGTTATTACCCTCTCCCCACTCCAGAACAGAGATAATGACCTGCTGAAAGCTGTTTTTACCCTCTCCTCGCTCCAGAACAGAGATAATGACCTGCTGATAGCTGTTTTTACCCTCTCCTCACTCCAGAACAGAGATAATGACCTGCTGATAGCTGTTATTACCCTCTCCCCACTCCAGAACAGAGATAATGACCTGCTGATAGCTGTTATTACCCTCTCCCCACTCCAGAACAGAGATAATGACCTGCTGATAGCTGTTATTACCCTCTCCCCGCTCCAGAACAGAGATAATGACCTGCTGATAGCTGTTATTACCCTCTCCCCACTCCAGAACAGAGATAATGACCTGCTATAGCTGTTATTACCCTCTCCCCACTCCAGAACAGAGATAATGACCTGCTATAGCTGTTATTACCCTCTCCCCACTCCAGAACAGAGATAATGACCTGCTGATAGCTGTTATTACCCTCTCCCCACTCCAGAACAGAGATAATGACCTGCTGAAAGCTGTTTTTACCCTCTCCCCACTCCAGAACAGAGATAATGACCTGCTGATAGCTGTTATTACCCTCTCCCCACTCCAGAACAGAGATAATGACCTGCTGATAGCTGTTATTACCCTCTCCCCGCTCCAGAACAGAGATAATGACCTGCTGATAGCTGTTATTACCCTCTCCTCGCTCCAGAACAGAGATAATGACCTGCTGATAGCTGTTATTACCCTCTCCTCACTCCAGAACAGAGATAATGACCTGCTGATAGCTGTTATTACCCTCTCCCCGCTCCAGAACAGAGATAATGACCTGCTGATAGCTGTTATTACCCTCTCCCCGCTCCAGAACAGAGATAATGACCTGCTGATAGCTGTTATTACCCTCTCCCCGCTCCAGAACAGAGATAATGACCTGCTGAAAGCTGTTATTACCCTCTCCCCACTCCAGAACAGAGATAATGACCTGCTGATAGCTGTTATTACCCTCTCCCCACTCCAGAACAGAGATAATGACCTGCTGATAGCTGTTATTACCCTCTCCCCACTCCAGAACAGAGATAATGACCTGCTGATAGCTGTTATTACCCTCTCCCCGCTCCAGAACAGAGATAATGACCTGCTGATAGCTGTTATTACCCTCTCCCCACTGCAGAACAGAGATAATGACCTGCTATAGCTGTTATTACCCTCTCCCCACTCCAGAACAGAGATAATGACCTGCTGATAGCTGTTATTACCCTCTCCCCACTCCAGAACAGAGATAATGACCTGCTGATAGCTGTTATTACCCTCTCCCCACTCCAGAACAGAGATAATGACCTGCTGATAGCTGTTATTACCCTCTCCTCGCTCCAGAACAGAGATAATGACCTGCTGATAGCTGTTATTACCCTCTCCCCGCTCCAGAACAGAGATAATGACCTGCTGATAGCTGTTATTACCCTCTCCCCACTCCAGAACAGAGATAATGACCTGCTGATAGCTGTTATTACCCTCTCCCCACTCCAGAACAGAGATAATGACCTGCTGATAGCTGTTATTACCCTCTCCCCACTCCAGAACAGAGATAATGACCTGCTGATAGCTGTTATTACCCTCTCCCCGCTCCAGAACAGAGATAATGACCTGCTATAGCTGTTATTACCCTCTCCCCACTCCAGAACAGAGATAATGACCTGCTGAAAGCTGTTATTACCCTCTCCCCACTCCAGAACAGAGATAATGACCTGCTGATAGCTGTTATTACCCTCTCCTCGCTCCAGAACAGAGATAATGACCTGCTGATAGCTGTTATTACCCTCTCCCCGCTCCAGAACAGAGATAATGACCTGCTGATAGCTGTTATTACCCTCTCCCTCGCTCCAGAACAGAGATAATGACCTGCTGATAAGCTGTTTTTACCCTCTCCTCGCTCCAGAACAGAGATAATGACCTGCTGAAAGCTGTTATTACCCTCTCCCCAGCTCCAGAACAGAGATAATGACCTGCTGATAGCTGTTATTACCCTCTCCTCGCTCCAGAACAGAGATAATGACCTGCTGATAGCTGTTATTACCCTCTCCCCACTCCAGAACAGAGATAATGACCTGCTGATAGCTGTTATTACCCTCTCCCCACTCCAGAACAGAGATAATGACCTGCTGATAGCTGTTATTACCCTCTCCCCACTCCAGAACAGAGATAATGACCTGCTGATAGCTGTTATTACCCTCTCCCCACTCCAGAACAGAGATAATGACCTGCTGATAGCTGTTATTACCCTCTCCCCACTCCAGAACAGAGATAATGACCTGCTGATAGCTGTTATTACCCTCTCCCCGCTCCAGAACAGAGATAATGACCTGCTGATAGCTGTTATTACCCTCTCCCCGCTCCAGAACAGAGATAATGACCTGCTGATAGCTGTTATTACCCTCTCCCCGCTCCAGAACAGAGATAATGACCTGCTGATAGCTGTTATTACCCTCTCCCCACTCCAGAACAGAGATAATGACCTGCTGATAGCTGTTATTACCCTCTCCCCACTCCAGAACAGAGATAATGACCTGCTATAGCTGTTTTTACCCTCTCCCCGCTCCAGAACAGAGATAATGACCTGCTGATAGCTGTTATTACCCTCTCCCCGCTCCAGAACAGAGATAATGACCTGCTGATAGCTGTTATTACCCTCTCCCCACTCCAGAACAGAGATAATGACCTGCTGATAGCTGTTATTACCCTCTCCCCACTCCAGAACAGAGATAATGACCTGCTGATAGCTGTTATTACCCTCTCCCCGCTCCAGAACAGAGATAATGACCTGCTGATAGCTGTTATTACCCTCTCCCCACTCCAGAACAGAGATAATGACCTGCTGATAGCTGTTATTACCCTCTCCCCACTCCAGAACAGAGATAATGACCTGCTGATAGCTGTTATTACCCTCTCCCCACTCCAGAACAGAGATAATGACCTGCTGATAGCTGTTATTACCCTCTCCCCGCTCCAGAACAGAGATAATGACCTGCTGATAGCTGTTATTACCCTCTCCCCGCTCCAGAACAGAGATAATGACCTGCTGAAAGCTGTTATTACCCTCTCCTCGCTCCAGAACAGAGATAATGACCTGCTGATAGCTGTTATTACCCTCTCCCCACTCCAGAACAGAGATAATGACCTGCTATAGCTGTTATTACCCTCTCCCCGCTCCAGAACAGAGATAATGACCTGCTGATAGCTGTTATTACCCTCTCCCCGCTCCAGAACAGAGATAATGACCTGCTGAAAGCTGTTATTACCCTCTCCCCACTCCAGAACAGAGATAATGACCTGCTGATAGCTGTTATTACCCTCTCCCCACTCCAGAACAGAGATAATGACCTGCTGATAGCTGTTATTACCCTCTCCCCACTCCAGAACAGAGATAATGACCTGCTGATAGCTGTTATTACCCTCTCCCCGCTCCAGAACAGAGATAATGACCTGCTGATAGCTGTTATTACCCTCTCCCCACTCCAGAACAGAGATAATGACCTGCTGATAGCTGTTATTACCCTCTCCCCGCTCCAGAACAGAGATAATGACCTGCTGATAGCTGTTATTACCCTCTCCCCACTCCAGAACAGAGATAATGACCTGCTGATAGCTGTTATTACCCTCTCCCCACTCCAGAACAGAGATAATGACCTGCTGATAGCTGTTATTACCCTCTCCCCACTCCAGAACAGAGATAATGACCTGCTGATAGCTGTTATTACCCTCTCCCCACTCCAGAACAGAGATAATGACCTGCTGAAAGCTGTTTTTACCCTCTCCCCACTCCAGAACAGAGATAATGACCTGCTGATAGCTGTTATTACCCTCTCCCCGCTCCAGAACAGAGATAATGACCTGCTGATAGCTGTTATTACCCTCTCCCCGCTCCAGAACAGAGATAATGACCTGCTGATAGCTGTTATTACCCTCTCCCCGCTCCAGAACAGAGATAATGACCTGCTGAAAGCTGTTATTACCCTCTCCTCACTCCAGAACAGAGATAATGACCTGCTGATAGCTGTTATTACCCTCTCCCCACTCCAGAACAGAGATAATGACCTGCTATAGCTGTTATTACCCTCTCCCCGCTCCAGAACAGAGATAATGACCTGCTGATAGCTGTTATTACCCTCTCCCCGCTCCAGAACAGAGATAATGACCTGCTGAAAGCTGTTATTACCCTCTCCCCACTCCAGAACAGAGATAATGACCTGCTATAGCTGTTATTACCCTCTCCCCACTCCAGAACAGAGATAATGACCTGCTGATAGCTGTTATTACCCTCTCCCCGCTCCAGAACAGAGATAATGACCTGCTGATAGCTGTTATTACCCTCTCCCCGCTCCAGAACAGAGATAATGACCTGCTGATAGCTGTTATTACCCTCTCCCCACTCCAGAACAGAGATAATGACCTGCTGATAGCTGTTATTACCCTCTCCCCACTCCAGAACAGAGATAATGACCTGCTGATAGCTGTTATTACCCTCTCCCCACTCCAGAACAGAGATAATGACCTGCTGATAGCTGTTATTACCCTCTCCCCACTCCAGAACAGAGATAATGACCTGCTGATAGCTGTTATTACCCTCTCCCCGCTCCAGAACAGAGATAATGACCTGCTGATAGCTGTTATTACCCTCTCCCCGCTCCAGAACAGAGATAATGACCTGCTGATAGCTGTTATTACCCTCTCCCCACTCCAGAACAGAGATAATGACCTGCTGATAGCTGTTATTACCCTCTCCCCACTCCAGAACAGAGATAATGACCTGCTGATAGCTGTTATTACCCTCTCCTCGCTCCAGAACAGAGATAATGACCTGCTGATAGCTGTTATTACCCTCTCCCCGCTCCAGAACAGAGATAATGACCTGCTGATAGCTGTTATTACCCTCTCCCCACTCCAGAACAGAGATAATGACCTGCTGATAGCTGTTATTACCCTCTCCCCACTCCAGAACAGAGATAATGACCTGCTGATAGCTGTTATTACCCTCTCCTCGCTCCAGAACAGAGATAATGACCTGCTGATAGCTGTTATTACCCTCTCCCCGCTCCAGAACAGAGATAATGACCTGCTGATAGCTGTTATTACCCTCTCCCCACTCCAGAACAGAGATAATGACCTGCTGATAGCTGTTATTACCCTCTCCCCACTCCAGAACAGAGATAATGACCTGCTATAGCTGTTATTACCCTCTCCCCACTCCAGAACAGAGATAATGACCTGCTGATAGCTGTTATTACCCTCTCCCCACTCCAGAACAGAGATAATGACCTGCTGATAGCTGTTATTACCCTCTCCCCGCTCCAGAACAGAGATAATGACCTGCTGATAGCTGTTATTACCCTCTCCCCGCTCCAGAACAGAGATAATGACCTGCTGATAGCTGTTATTACCCTCTCCCCACTCCAGAACAGAGATAATGACCTGCTGATAGCTGTTATTACCCTCTCCCCACTCCAGAACAGAGATAATGACCTGCTGATAGCTGTTATTACCCTCTCCCCACTCCAGAACAGAGATAATGACCTGCTGATAGCTGTTATTACCCTCTCCCCACTCCAGAACAGAGATAATGACCTGCTGATAGCTGTTATTACCCTCTCCCCACTCCAGAACAGAGATAATGACCTGCTGATAGCTGTTATTACCCTCTCCCCACTCCAGAACAGAGATAATGACCTGCTGAAAGCTGTTATTACCCTCTCCCCGCTCCAGAACAGAGATAATGACCTGCTGATAGCTGTTATTACCCTCTCCCCGCTCCAGAACAGAGATAATGACCTGCTGATAGCTGTTATTACCCTCTCCTCACTCCAGAACAGAGATAATGACCTGCTGATAGCTGTTATTACCCTCTCCCCACTCCAGAACAGAGATAATGACCTGCTATAGCTGTTATTACCCTCTCCTCGCTCCAGAACAGAGATAATGACCTGCTGAAAGCTGTTTTTACCCTCTCCTCGCTCCAGAACAGAGATAATGACCTGCTGATAGCTGTTATTACCCTCTCCCCACTCCAGAACAGAGATAATGACCTGCTGATAGCTGTTATTACCCTCTCCCCACTCCAGAACAGAGATAATGACCTGCTGATAGCTGTTATTACCCTCTCCCCACTCCAGAACAGAGATAATGACCTGCTGATAGCTGTTATTACCCTCTCCCCACTCCAGAACAGAGATAATGACCTGCTGAAAGCTGTTATTACCCTCTCCCCACTCCAGAACAGAGATAATGACCTGCTGATAGCTGTTATTACCCTCTCCCCGCTCCAGAACAGAGATAATGACCTGCTGATAGCTGTTATTACCCTCTCCCCGCTCCAGAACAGAGATAATGACCTGCTGATAGCTGTTATTACCCTCTCCCCGCTCCAGAACAGAGATAATGACCTGCTGATAGCTGTTTTTACCCTCTCCTCGCTCCAGAACAGAGATAATGACCTGCTGATAGCTGTTATTACCCTCTCCCCACTCCAGAACAGAGATAATGACCTGCTATAGCTGTTTTTACCCTCTCCCCGCTCCAGAACAGAGATAATGACCTGCTGATAGCTGTTATTACCCTCTCCCCGCTCCAGAACAGAGATAATGACCTGCTGATAGCTGTTATTACCCTCTCCCCACTCCAGAACAGAGATAATGACCTGCTATAGCTGTTATTACCCTCTCCCCACTCCAGAACAGAGATAATGACCTGCTGATAGCTGTTATTACCCTCTCCCCGCTCCAGAACAGAGATAATGACCTGCTGATAGCTGTTATTACCCTCTCCCCGCTCCAGAACAGAGATAATGACCTGCTGATAGCTGTTATTACCCTCTCCCCACTCCAGAACAGAGATAATGACCTGCTGATAGCTGTTATTACCCTCTCCCCACTCCAGAACAGAGATAATGACCTGCTGCTGATAGCTGTTATTACCCTCTCCCCGCTCCAGAACAGAGATAATGACCTGCTGATAGCTGTTATTACCCTCTCCCCGCTCCAGAACAGAGATAATGACCTGCTGATAGCTGTTATTACCCTCTCCCCACTCCAGAACAGAGATAATGACCTGCTGATAGCTGTTATTACCCTCTCCCCGCTCCAGAACAGAGATAATGACCTGCTGATAGCTGTTATTACCCTCTCCCCGCTCCAGAACAGAGATAATGACCTGCTGATAGCTGTTATTACCCTCTCCCCACTCCAGAACAGAGATAATGACCTGCTGATAGCTGTTATTACCCTCTCCCCACTCCAGAACAGAGATAATGACCTGCTGATAGCTGTTATTACCCTCTCCTCGCTCCAGAACAGAGATAATGACCTGCTGATAGCTGTTATTACCCTCTCCCCGCTCCAGAACAGAGATAATGACCTGCTGATAGCTGTTATTACCCTCTCCCCACTCCAGAACAGAGATAATGACCTGCTGATAGCTGTTATTACCCTCTCCCCACTCCAGAACAGAGATAATGACCTGCTATAGCTGTTATTACCCTCTCCCCACTCCAGAACAGAGATAATGACCTGCTGATAGCTGTTATTACCCTCTCCCCACTCCAGAACAGAGATAATGACCTGCTGATAGCTGTTATTACCCTCTCCCCGCTCCAGAACAGAGATAATGACCTGCTGATAGCTGTTATTACCCTCTCCCCGCTCCAGAACAGAGATAATGACCTGCTGATAGCTGTTATTACCCTCTCCCCACTCCAGAACAGAGATAATGACCTGCTGATAGCTGTTATTACCCTCTCCCCACTCCAGAACAGAGATAATGACCTGCTGATAGCTGTTATTACCCTCTCCCCACTCCAGAACAGAGATAATGACCTGCTGATAGCTGTTATTACCCTCTCCCCACTCCAGAACAGAGATAATGACCTGCTGATAGCTGTTATTACCCTCTCCCCACTCCAGAACAGAGATAATGACCTGCTGATAGCTGTTATTACCCTCTCCTCGCTCCAGAACAGAGATAATGACCTGCTGATAGCTGTTTTTACCCTCTCCTCGCTCCAGAACAGAGATAATGACCTGCTGATAGCTGTTATTACCCTCTCCCCACTCCAGAACAGAGATAATGACCTGCTGATAGCTGTTATTACCCTCTCCCCACTCCAGAACAGAGATAATGACCTGCTGATAGCTGTTATTACCCTCTCCCCGCTCCAGAACAGAGATAATGACCTGCTGATAGCTGTTATTACCCTCTCCCCACTCCAGAACAGAGATAATGACCTGCTGATAGCTGTTATTACCCTCTCCCCACTCCAGAACAGAGATAATGACCTGCTGATAGCTGTTATTACCCTCTCCCCGCTCCAGAACAGAGATAATGACCTGCTGATAGCTGTTATTACCCTCTCCCCGCTCCAGAACAGAGATAATGACCTGCTATAGCTGTTATTACCCTCTCCCCGCTCCAGAACAGAGATAATGACCTGCTATAGCTGTTATTACCCTCTCCCCACTCCAGAACAGAGATAATGACCTGCTGATAGCTGTTATTACCCTCTCCCCACTCCAGAACAGAGATAATGACCTGCTGATAGCTGTTATTACCCTCTCCCCGCTCCAGAACAGAGATAATGACCTGCTGATAGCTGTTATTACCCTCTCCCCGCTCCAGAACAGAGATAATGACCTGCTGATAGCTGTTATTACCCTCTCCCCACTCCAGAACAGAGATAATGACCTGCTGATAGCTGTTATTACCCTCTCCCCACTCCAGAACAGAGATAATGACCTGCTGATAGCTGTTATTACCCTCTCCCCACTCCAGAACAGAGATAATGACCTGCTATAGCTGTTATTACCCTCTCCCCGCTCCAGAACAGAGATAATGACCTGCTGATAGCTGTTATTACCCTCTCCCCGCTCCAGAACAGAGATAATGACCTGCTGATAGCTGTTATTACCCTCTCCCCACTCCAGAACAGAGATAATGACCTGCTGAAAGCTGTTTTTACCCTCTCCCCACTCCAGAACAGAGATAATGACCTGCTGATAGCTGTTATTACCCTCTCCCCACTCCAGAACAGAGATAATGACCTGCTGATAGCTGTTATTACCCTCTCCCCACTCCAGAACAGAGATAATGACCTGCTGAAAGCTGTTTTTACCCTCTCCCCACTCCAGAACAGAGATAATGACCTGCTGATAGCTGTTATTACCCTCTCCCCACTCCAGAACAGAGATAATGACCTGCTGATAGCTGTTATTACCCTCTCCCCGCTCCAGAACAGAGATAATGACCTGCTGATAGCTGTTATTACCCTCTCCCCGCTCCAGAACAGAGATAATGACCTGCTGAAAGCTGTTATTACCCTCTCCTCACTCCAGAACAGAGATAATGACCTGCTGATAGCTGTTATTACCCTCTCCCCACTCCAGAACAGAGATAATGACCTGCTATAGCTGTTATTACCCTCTCCCCGCTCCAGAACAGAGATAATGACCTGCTGATAGCTGTTATTAACCTCTCCCCGCTCCAGAACAGAGATAATGACCTGCTGAAAGCTGTTATTACCCTCTCCCCACTCCAGAACAGAGATAATGACCTGCTATAGCTGTTATTACCCTCTCCCCGCTCCAGAACAGAGATAATGACCTGCTGATAGCTGTTATTACCCTCTCCCCGCTCCAGAACAGAGATAATGACCTGCTGATAGCTGTTATTACCCTCTCCCCACTCCAGAACAGAGATAATGACCTGCTGATAGCTGTTATTACCCTCTCCCCACTCCAGAACAGAGATAATGACCTGCTATAGCTGTTATTACCCTCTCCTCACTCCAGAACAGAGATAATGACCTGCTGAAAGCTGTTTTTACCCTCTCCCCACTCCAGAACAGAGATAATGACCTGCTGATAGCTGTTATTACCCTCTCCCCACTCCAGAACAGAGATAATGACCTGCTGATAGCTGTTATTACCCTCTCCCCGCTCCAGAACAGAGATAATGACCTGCTGATAGCTGTTATTACCCTCTCCCCACTCCAGAACAGAGATAATGACCTGCTGATAGCTGTTATTACCCTCTCCCCGCTCCAGAACAGAGATAATGACCTGCTGATAGCTGTTATTACCCTCTCCCCACTCCAGAACAGAGATAATGACCTGCTATAGCTGTTTTTACCCTCTCCCCACTCCAGAACAGAGATAATGACCTGCTATAGCTGTTATTACCCTCTCCCCACTCCAGAACAGAGATAATGACCTGCTATAGCTGTTATTACCCTCTCCCCACTCCAGAACAGAGATAATGACCTGCTGATAGCTGTTATTACCCTCTCCCCGCTCCAGAACAGAGATAATGACCTGCTGATAGCTGTTATTACCCTCTCCCCGCTCCAGAACAGAGATAATGACCTGCTGATAGCTGTTATTACCCTCTCCCCGCTCCAGAACAGAGATAATGACCTGCTGATAGCTGTTATTACCCTCTCCCCACTCCAGAACAGAGATAATGACCTGCTGATAGCTGTTATTACCCTCTCCCCACTCCAGAACAGAGATAATGACCTGCTGATAGCTGTTATTACCCTCTCCTCGCTCCAGAACAGAGATAATGACCTGCTGATAGCTGTTATTACCCTCTCCCCGCTCCAGAACAGAGATAATGACCTGCTGATAGCTGTTATTACCCTCTCCCCGCTCCAGAACAGAGATAATGACCTGCTGATAGCTGTTATTACCCTCTCCCCACTCCAGAACAGAGATAATGACCTGCTGAAAGCTGTTTTTACCCTCTCCCCACTCCAGAACAGAGATAATGACCTGCTGATAGCTGTTATTACCCTCTCCCCACTCCAGAACAGAGATAATGACCTGCTGATAGCTGTTATTACCCTCTCCCCACTCCAGAACAGAGATAATGACCTGCTGAAAGCTGTTTTTACCCTCTCCCCACTCCAGAACAGAGATAATGACCTGCTGATAGCTGTTATTACCCTCTCCCCACTCCAGAACAGAGATAATGACCTGCTGATAGCTGTTATTACCCTCTCCCCGCTCCAGAACAGAGATAATGACCTGCTGATAGCTGTTATTACCCTCTCCCCGCTCCAGAACAGAGATAATGACCTGCTGAAAGCTGTTATTACCCTCTCCTCACTCCAGAACAGAGATAATGACCTGCTGATAGCTGTTATTACCCTCTCCCCACTCCAGAACAGAGATAATGACCTGCTATAGCTGTTATTACCCTCTCCCCGCTCCAGAACAGAGATAATGACCTGCTGATAGCTGTTATTACCCTCTCCCCGCTCCAGAACAGAGATAATGACCTGCGGAAAGCTGTTATTACCCTCTCCCCACTCCAGAACAGAGATAATGACCTGCTATAGCTGTTATTACCCTCTCCCCACTCCAGAACAGAGATAATGACCTGCTGATAGCTGTTATTACCCTCTCCCCACTCCAGAACAGAGATAATGACCTGCTGATAGCTGTTATTACCCTCTCCCCGCTCCAGAACAGAGATAATGACCTGCTGATAGCTGTTATTACCCTCTCCCCACTCCAGAACAGAGATAATGACCTGCTATAGCTGTTATTACCCTCTCCCCACTCCAGAACAGAGATAATGACCTGCTATAGCTGTTATTACCCTCTCCCCACTCCAGAACAGAGATAATGACCTGCTGATAGCTGTTATTACCCTCTCCCCACTCCAGAACAGAGATAATGACCTGCTGATAGCTGTTATTACCCTCTCCCCGCTCCAGAACAGAGATAATGACCTGCTGATAGCTGTTATTACCCTCTCCCCGCTCCAGAACAGAGATAATGACCTGCTGATAGCTGTTATTACCCTCTCCCCACTCCAGAACAGAGATAATGACCTGCTGATAGCTGTTATTACCCTCTCCCCACTCCAGAACAGAGATAATGACCTGCTGATAGCTGTTATTACCCTCTCCTCGCTCCAGAACAGAGATAATGACCTGCTGATAGCTGTTATTACCCTCTCCCCGCTCCAGAACAGAGATAATGACCTGCTGATAGCTGTTATTACCCTCTCCCCACTCTAGAACAGAGATAATGACCTGCTGATAGCTGTTATTACCCTCTCCCCACTCCAGAACAGAGATAATGACCTGCTGATAGCTGTTATTACCCTCTCCTCGCTCCAGAACAGAGATAATGACCTGCTGATAGCTGTTATTACCCTCTCCCCGCTCCAGAACAGAGATAATGACCTGCTGATAGCTGTTATTACCCTCTCCCCACTCTAGAACAGAGATAATGACCTGCTGATAGCTGTTATTACCCTCTCCCCACTCCAGAACAGAGATAATGACCTGCTATAGCTGTTATTACCCTCTCCCCACTCCAGAACAGAGATAATGAGCTGCTGATAGCTGTTATTACCCTCTCCCCACTCCAGAACAGAGATAATGACCTGCTGAAAGCTGTTTTTACCCTCTCCCCGCTCCAGAACAGAGATAATGACCTGCTGATAGCTGTTATTACCCTCTCCCCGCTCCAGAACAGAGATAATGACCTGCTGATAGCTGTTATTACCCTCTCCCCACTCCAGAACAGAGATAATGACCTGCTGATAGCTGTTATTACCCTCTCCCCACTCCAGAACAGAGATAATGACCTGCTGATAGCTGTTATTACCCTCTCCCCACTCCAGAACAGAGATAATGACCTGCTGATAGCTGTTATTACCCTCTCCCCACTCCAGAACAGAGATAATGACCTGCTGATAGCTGTTATTACCCTCTCCCCACTCCAGAACAGAGATAATGACCTGCTGAAAGCTGTTTTTACCCTCTCCTCGCTCCAGAACAGAGATAATGACCTGCTGAAAGCTGTTTTTACCCTCTCCTCACTCCAGAACAGAGATAATGACCTGCTGATAGCTGTTATTACCCTCTCCCCACTCCAGAACAGAGATAATGACCTGCTGATAGCTGTTATTACCCTCTCCCCACTCCAGAACAGAGATAATGACCTGCTGATAGCTGTTATTACCCTCTCCCCGCTCCAGAACAGAGATAATGACCTGCTGATAGCTGTTATTACCCTCTCCCCACTCCAGAACAGAGATAATGACCTGCTGATAGCTGTTATTACCCTCTCCTCACTCCAGAACAGAGATAATGACCTGCTGATAGCTGTTATTACCCTCTCCCCGCTCCAGAACAGAGATAATGACCTGCTATAGCTGTTATTACCCTCTCCCCGCTCCAGAACAGAGATAATGACCTGCTGATAGCTGTTATTACCCTCTCCCCACTCCAGAACAGAGATAATGACCTGCTGATAGCTGTTATTACCCTCTCCCCACTCCAGAACAGAGATAATGACCTGCTGATAGCTGTTATTACCCTCTCCCCACTCCAGAACAGAGATAATGACCTGCTGATAGCTGTTATTACCCTCTCCCCGCTCCAGAACAGAGATAATGACCTGCTGATAGCTGTTATTACCCTCTCCCCGCTCCAGAACAGAGATAATGACCTGCTGATAGCTGTTATTACCCTCTCCCCACTCCAGAACAGAGATAATGACCTGCTGATAGCTGTTATTACCCTCTCCCCACTCCAGAACAGAGATAATGACCTGCTGAAAGCTGTTATTACCCTCTCCCCACTCCAGAACAGAGATAATGACCTGCTATAGCTGTTATTACCCTCTCCCCGCTCCAGAACAGAGATAATGACCTGCTGATAGCTGTTATTACCCTCTCCCCGCTCCAGAACAGAGATAATGACCTGCTGATAGCTGTTATTACCCTCTCCCCACTCCAGAACAGAGATAATGACCTGCTGATAGCTGTTATTACCCTCTCCCCACTCCAGAACAGAGATAATGACCTGCTGATAGCTGTTATTACCCTCTCCCCACTCCAGAACAGAGATAATGACCTGCTGATAGCTGTTATTACCCTCTCCCCACTCCAGAACAGAGATAATGACCTGCTGAAAGCTGTTTTTACCCTCTCCCCACTCCAGAACAGAGATAATGACCTGCTGATAGCTGTTATTACCCTCTCCCCACTCCAGAACAGAGATAATGACCTGCTGATAGCTGTTATTACCCTCTCCCCGCTCCAGAACAGAGATAATGACCTGCTGATAGCTGTTATTACCCTCTCCCCGCTCCAGAACAGAGATAATGACCTGCTGAAAGCTGTTATTACCCTCTCCCCACTCCAGAACAGAGATAATGACCTGCTGATAGCTGTTATTACCCTCTCCCCACTCCAGAACAGAGATAATGACCTGCTATAGCTGTTATTACCCTCTCCCCGCTCCAGAACAGAGATAATGACCTGCTGATAGCTGTTATTACCCTCTCCCCGCTCCAGAACAGAGATAATGACCTGCTGAAAGCTGTTATTACCCTCTCCCCACTCCAGAACAGAGATAATGACCTGCTATAGCTGTTATTACCCTCTCCCCGCTCCAGAACAGAGATAATGACCTGCTGATAGCTGTTATTACCCTCTCCCCGCTCCAGAACAGAGATAATGACCTGCTGATAGCTGTTATTACCCTCTCCCCACTCCAGAACAGAGATAATGACCTGCTGATAGCTGTTATTACCCTCTCCCCACTCCAGAACAGAGATAATGACCTGCTATAGCTGTTATTACCCTCTCCTCACTCCAGAACAGAGATAATGACCTGCTGAAAGCTGTTTTTACCCTCTCCCCACTCCAGAACAGAGATAATGACCTGCTGATAGCTGTTATTACCCTCTCCCCACTCCAGAACAGAGATAATGACCTGCTGATAGCTGTTATTACCCTCTCCCCGCTCCAGAACAGAGATAATGACCTGCTGATAGCTGTTATTACCCTCTCCCCACTCCAGAACAGAGATAATGACCTGCTGATAGCTGTTATTACCCTCTCCCCGCTCCAGAACAGAGATAATGACCTGCTGATAGCTGTTATTACCCTCTCCCCACTCCAGAACAGAGATAATGACCTGCTATAGCTGTTATTACCCTCTCCCCACTCCAGAACAGAGATAATGACCTGCTATAGCTGTTATTACCCTCTCCCCACTCCAGAACAGAGATAATGACCTGCTATAGCTGTTATTACCCTCTCCCCACTCCAGAACAGAGATAATGACCTGCTGATAGCTGTTATTACCCTCTCCCCGCTCCAGAACAGAGATAATGACCTGCTGATAGCTGTTATTACCCTCTCCCCGCTCCAGAACAGAGATAATGACCTGCTGATAGCTGTTATTACCCTCTCCCCGCTCCAGAACAGAGATAATGACCTGCTGATAGCTGTTATTACCCTCTCCCCACTCCAGAACAGAGATAATGACCTGCTGATAGCTGTTATTACCCTCTCCCCACTCCAGAACAGAGATAATGACCTGCTGATAGCTGTTATTACCCTCTCCTCGCTCCAGAACAGAGATAATGACCTGCTGATAGCTGTTATTACCCTCTCCCCGCTCCAGAACAGAGATAATGACCTGCTGATAGCTGTTATTACCCTCTCCCCACTCCAGAACAGAGATAATGACCTGCTGATAGCTGTTATTACCCTCTCCCCACTCCAGAACAGAGATAATGACCTGCTATAGCTGTTATTACCCTCTCCCCACTCCAGAACAGAGATAATGACCTGCTGATAGCTGTTATTACCCTCTCCCCACTCCAGAACAGAGATAATGACCTGCTGAAAGCTGTTATTACCCTCTCCCCGCTCCAGAACAGAGATAATGACCTGCTGATAGCTGTTATTACCCTCTCCCCACTCCAGAACAGAGATAATGACCTGCTGATAGCTGTTATTACCCTCTCCCCACTCCAGAACAGAGATAATGACCTGCTGATAGCTGTTATTACCCTCTCCCCACTCCAGAACAGAGATAATGACCTGCTGATAGCTGTTATTACCCTCTCCCCACTCCAGAACAGAGATAATGACCTGCTGATAGCTGTTATTACCCTCTCCCCACTCCAGAACAGAGATAATGACCTGCTGATAGCTGTTATTACCCTCTCCCCACTCCAGAACAGAGATAATGACCTGCTGATAGCTGTTATTACCCTCTCCCCACTCCAGAACAGAGATAATGACCTGCTGAAAGCTGTTTTTACCCTCTCCTCGCTCCAGAACAGAGATAATGACCTGCTGATAGCTGTTTTTACCCTCTCCTCACTCCAGAACAGAGATAATGACCTGCTGATAGCTGTTATTACCCTCTCCTCGCTCCAGAACAGAGATAATGACCTGCTGATAGCTGTTATTACCCTCTCCCCACTCCAGAACAGAGATAATGACCTGCTGATAGCTGTTATTACCCTCTCCCCACTCCAGAACAGAGATAATGACCTGCTGATAGCTGTTATTACCCTCTCCCCACTCCAGAACAGAGATAATGACCTGCTGATAGCTGTTATTACCCTCTCCCCACTCCAGAACAGAGATAATGACCTGCTGATAGCTGTTATTACCCTCTCCCCACTCCAGAACAGAGATAATGACCTGCTGAAAGCTGTTATTACCCTCTCCTCGCTCCAGAACAGAGATAATGACCTGCTGAAAGCTGTTTTTACCCTCTCCTCACTCCAGAACAGAGATAATGACCTGCTGATAGCTGTTATTACCCTCTCCTCGCTCCAGAACAGAGATAATGACCTGCTGATAGCTGTTATTACCCTCTCCCCGCTCCAGAACAGAGATAATGACCTGCTGATAGCTGTTATTACCCTCTCCCCACTCCAGAACAGAGATAATGACCTGCTGATAGCTGTTATTACCCTCTCCCCACTCCAGAACAGAGATAATGACCTGCTATAGCTGTTATTACCCTCTCCCCACTCCAGAACAGAGATAATGACCTGCTGAAAGCTGTTTTTACCCTCTCCCCGCTCCAGAACAGAGATAATGACCTGCTGATAGCTGTTATTACCCTCTCCCCACTCCAGAACAGAGATAATGACCTGCTGATAGCTGTTATTACCCTCTCCCCACTCCAGAACAGAGATAATGACCTGCTGATAGCTGTTATTACCCTCTCCCCACTCCAGAACAGAGATAATGACCTGCTGATAGCTGTTATTACCCTCTCCCCACTCCAGAACAGAGATAATGACCTGCTGATAGCTGTTATTACCCTCTCCCCACTCCAGAACAGAGATAATGACCTGCTGAAAGCTGTTATTA
The DNA here is from genome assembly GCF_965601325.2 of Salmo salar. Lineage (NCBI taxonomy): Eukaryota > Metazoa > Chordata > Actinopteri > Salmoniformes > Salmonidae > Salmo > Salmo salar. The sequence continues at coordinate 90,481,030 of NC_138309.1, read as the reverse complement.
CCCTCTCCTCGCTCCAGAACAGAGATAATGACCTGCTGATAGCTGTTATTACCCTCTCCCCACTCCAGAACAGAGATAATGACCTGCTGATAGCTGTTATTACCCTCTCCCCACTCCAGAACAGAGATAATGACCTGCTGATAGCTGTTATTACCCTCTCCCCACTCCAGAACAGAGATAATGACCTGCTGAAAGCTGTTTTTACCCTCTCCCCGCTCCAGAACAGAGATAATGACCTGCTGATAGCTGTTATTACCCTCTCCCCACTCCAGAACAGAGATAATGACCTGCTGATAGCTGTTATTACCCTCTCCCCACTCCAGAACAGAGATAATGACCTGCTGATAGCTGTTATTACCCTCTCCCCACTCCAGAACAGAGATAATGACCTGCTGAAAGCTGTTTTTACCCTCTCCTCGCTCCAGAACAGAGATAATGACCTGCTGAAAGCTGTTTTTACCCTCTCCTCACTCCAGAACAGAGATAATGACCTGCTGATAGCTGTTATTACCCTCTCCTCGCTCCAGAACAGAGATAATGACCTGCTGATAGCTGTTATTACCCTCTCCCCGCTCCAGAACAGAGATAATGACCTGCTGATAGCTGTTATTACCCTCTCCCCACTCCAGAACAGAGATAATGACCTGCTGATAGCTGTTATTACCCTCTCCCCACTCCAGAACAGAGATAATGACCTGCTGATAGCTGTTATTACCCTCTCCCCACTCCAGAACAGAGATAATGACCTGCTGATAGCTGTTATTACCCTCTCCCCACTCCAGAACAGAGATAATGACCTGCTGAAAGCTGTTTTTACCCTCTCCCCGCTCCAGAACAGAGATAATGACCTGCTGATAGCTGTTATTACCCTCTCCCCACTCCAGAACAGAGATAATGACCTGCTGATAGCTGTTATTACCCTCTCCCCACTCCAGAACAGAGATAATGACCTGCTGATAGCTGTTATTACCCTCTCCCCACTCCAGAACAGAGATAATGACCTGCTGATAGCTGTTATTACCCTCTCCCCACTCCAGAACAGAGATAATGACCTGCTGAAAGCTGTTTTTACCCTCTCCTCGCTCCAGAACAGAGATAATGACCTGCTGAAAGCTGTTTTTACCCTCTCCTCACTCCAGAACAGAGATAATGACCTGCTGATAGCTGTTATTACCCTCTCCCCACTCCAGAACAGAGATAATGACCTGCTATAGCTGTTATTACCCTCTCCCCACTCCAGAACAGAGATAATGACCTGCTGAAAGCTGTTTTTACCCTCTCCTCGCTCCAGAACAGAGATAATGACCTGCTGAAAGCTGTTTTTACCCTCTCCCCACTCCAGAACAGAGATAATGACCTGCTATAGCTGTTATTACCCTCTCCCCACTCCAGAACAGAGATAATGACCTGCTGATAGCTGTTATTACCCTCTCCCCACTCCAGAACAGAGATAATGACCTGCTGATAGCTGTTATTACCCTCTCCTCACTCCAGAACAGAGATAATGACCTGCTGATAGCTGTTATTACCCTCTCCCCACTCCAGAACAGAGATAATGACCTGCTGATAGCTGTTATTACCCTCTCCCCACTCCAGAACAGAGATAATGACCTGCTGAAAGCTGTTATTACCCTCTCCTCGCTCCAGAACAGAGATAATGACCTGCTGATAGCTGTTATTACCCTCTCCCCACTCCAGAACAGAGATAATGACCTGCTATAGCTGTTATTACCCTCTCCCCACTCCAGAACAGAGATAATGACCTGCTGATAGCTGTTATTACCCTCTCCCCACTCCAGAACAGAGATAATGACCTGCTATAGCTGTTATTACCCTCTCCTCACTCCAGAACAGAGATAATGACCTGCTGATAGCTGTTATTACCCTCTCCCCACTCCAGAACAGAGATAATGACCTGCTGAAAGCTGTTATTACCCTCTCCTCGCTCCAGAACAGAGATAATGACCTGCTGATAGCTGTTATTACCCTCTCCTCGCTCCAGAACAGAGATAATGACCTGCTGAAAGCTGTTATTACCCTCTCCTCGCTCCAGAACAGAGATAATGACCTGCTGATAGCTGTTATTACCCTCTCCCCGCTCCAGAACAGAGATAATGACCTGCTGATAGCTGTTATTACCCTCTCCCCGCTCCAGAACAGAGATAATGACCTGCTGATAGCTGTTATTACCCTCTCCTCGCTCCAGAACAGAGATAATGACCTGCTGATAGCTGTTATTACCCTCTCCCCGCTCCAGAACAGAGATAATGACCTGCTGAAAGCTGTTATTACCCTCTCCCCGCTCCAGAACAGAGATAATGACCTGCTGATAGCTGTTATTACCCTCTCCCCACTCCAGAACAGAGATAATGACCTGCTGATAGCTGTTATTACCCTCTCCCCGCTCCAGAACAGAGATAATGACCTGCTGATAGCTGTTATTACCCTCTCCCCACTCCAGAACAGAGATAATGACCTGCTGATAGCTGTTATTACCCTCTCCCCGCTCCAGAACAGAGATAATGACCTGCTGATAGCTGTTATTACCCTCTCCCCACTCCAGAACAGAGATAATGACCTGCTGAAAGCTGTTTTTACCCTCTCCCCACTCCAGAACAGAGATAATGACCTGCTGATAGCTGTTATTACCCTCTCCTCACTCCAGAACAGAGATAATGACCTGCTGAAAGCTGTTATTACCCTCTCCTCGCTCCAGAACAGAGATAATGACCTGCTGATAGCTGTTATTACCCTCTCCCCACTCCAGAACAGAGATAATGACCTGCTATAGCTGTTATTACCCTCTCCCCACTCCAGAACAGAGATAATGACCTGCTGATAGCTGTTATTACCCTCTCCCCACTCCAGAACAGAGATAATGACCTGCTATAGCTGTTATTACCCTCTCCCCACTCCAGAACAGAGATAATGACCTGCTGATAGCTGTTATTACCCTCTCCCCACTCCAGAACAGAGATAATGACCTGCTGATAGCTGTTATTACCCTCTCCTCGCTCCAGAACAGAGATAATGACCTGCTGATAGCTGTTATTACCCTCTCCTCGCTCCAGAACAGAGATAATGACCTGCTGAAAGCTGTTATTACCCTCTCCTCGCTCCAGAACAGAGATAATGACCTGCTGATAGCTGTTATTACCCTCTCCCCGCTCCAGAACAGAGATAATGACCTGCTGATAGCTGTTATTACCCTCTCCCCGCTCCAGAACAGAGATAATGACCTGCTGATAGCTGTTATTACCCTCTCCTCGCTCCAGAACAGAGATAATGACCTGCTGATAGCTGTTATTACCCTCTCCCCGCTCCAGAACAGAGATAATGACCTGCTGAAAGCTGTTATTACCCTCTCCTCGCTCCAGAACAGAGATAATGACCTGCTGATAGCTGTTATTACCCTCTCCCCACTCCAGAACAGAGATAATGACCTGCTGATAGCTGTTATTACCCTCTCCCCACTCCAGAACAGAGATAATGACCTGCTGATAGCTGTTATTACCCTCTCCCCGCTCCAGAACAGAGATAATGACCTGCTATAGCTGTTATTACCCTCTCCCCACTCCAGAACAGAGATAATGACCTGCTGATAGCTGTTATTACCCTCTCCCCACTCCAGAACAGAGATAATGACCTGCTGATAGCTGTTATTACCCTCTCCCCGCTCCAGAACAGAGATAATGACCTGCTGATAGCTGTTATTACCCTCTCCCCACTCCAGAACAGAGATAATGACCTGCTGAAAGCTGTTTTTACCCTCTCCCCACTCCAGAACAGAGATAATGACCTGCTGATAGCTGTTATTACCCTCTCCTCACTCCAGAACAGAGATAATGACCTGCTGAAAGCTGTTATTACCCTCTCCTCGCTCCAGAACAGAGATAATGACCTGCTGATAGCTGTTATTACCCTCTCCCCACTCCAGAACAGAGATAATGACCTGCTGATAGCTGTTATTACCCTCTCCCCACTCCAGAACAGAGATAATGACCTGCTGATAGCTGTTATTACCCTCTCCCCACTCCAGAACAGAGATAATGACCTGCTGATAGCTGTTATTACCCTCTCCCCACTCCAGAACAGAGATAATGACCTGCTGAAAGCTGTTATTACCCTCTCCTCGCTCCAGAACAGAGATAATGACCTGCTGATAGCTGTTATTACCCTCTCCTCGCTCCAGAACAGAGATAATGACCTGCTGAAAGCTGTTATTACCCTCTCCTCGCTCCAGAACAGAGATAATGACCTGCTGATAGCTGTTATTACCCTCTCCCCGCTCCAGAACAGAGATAATGACCTGCTGATAGCTGTTATTACCCTCTCCCCGCTCCAGAACAGAGATAATGACCTGCTGATAGCTGTTATTACCCTCTCCTCGCTCCAGAACAGAGATAATGACCTGCTGATAGCTGTTATTACCCTCTCCCCGCTCCAGAACAGAGATAATGACCTGCTGAAAGCTGTTATTACCCTCTCCCCGCTCCAGAACAGAGATAATGACCTGCTGATAGCTGTTATTACCCTCTCCCCACTCCAGAACAGAGATAATGACCTGCTGATAGCTGTTATTACCCTCTCCCCACTCCAGAACAGAGATAATGACCTGCTGATAGCTGTTATTACCCTCTCCCCGCTCCAGAACAGAGATAATGACCTGCTATAGCTGTTATTACCCTCTCCCCACTCCAGAACAGAGATAATGACCTGCTGATAGCTGTTATTACCCTCTCCCCACTCCAGAACAGAGATAATGACCTGCTGATAGCTGTTATTACCCTCTCCCCGCTCCAGAACAGAGATAATGACCTGCTGATAGCTGTTATTACCCTCTCCCCGCTCCAGAACAGAGATAATGACCTGCTGAAAGCTGTTTTTACCCTCTCCCCGCTCCAGAACAGAGATAATGACCTGCTGATAGCTGTTATTACCCTCTCCCCACTCCAGAACAGAGATAATGACCTGCTATAGCTGTTATTACCCTCTCCCCACTCCAGAACAGAGATAATGACCTGCTGATAGCTGTTATTACCCTCTCCCCACTCCAGAACAGAGATAATGACCTGCTGATAGCTGTTATTACCCTCTCCCCGCTCCAGAACAGAGATAATGACCTGCTGATAGCTGTTATTACCCTCTCCTCGCTCCAGAACAGAGATAATGACCTGCTGATAGCTGTTATTACCCTCTCCCCGCTCCAGAACAGAGATAATGACCTGCTGATAGCTGTTATTACCCTCTCCTCGCTCCAGAACAGAGATAATGACCTGCTGATAGCTGTTATTACCCTCTCCCCGCTCCAGAACAGAGATAATGACCTGCTGATAGCTGTTATTACCCTCTCCCCACTCCAGAACAGAGATAATGACCTGCTGATAGCTGTTATTACCCTCTCCCCGCTCCAGAACAGAGATAATGACCTGCTGAAAGCTGTTATTACCCTCTCCCCACTCCAGAACAGAGATAATGACCTGCTGATAGCTGTTATTACCCTCTCCCCACTCCAGAACAGAGATAATGACCTGCTGATAGCTGTTATTACCCTCTCCCCACTCCAGAACAGAGATAATGACCTGCTGATAGCTGTTATTACCCTCTCCTCGCTCCAGAACAGAGATAATGACCTGCTGATAGCTGTTATTACCCTCTCCTCGCTCCAGAACAGAGATAATGACCTGCTGATAGCTGTTATTACCCTCTCCTCGCTCCAGAACAGAGATAATGACCTGCTGATAGCTGTTATTACCCTCTCCCCGCTCCAGAACAGAGATAATGACCTGCTGATAGCTGTTATTACCCTCTCCCCGCTCCAGAACAGAGATAATGACCTGCTGATAGCTGTTATTACCCTCTCCTCGCTCCAGAACAGAGATAATGACCTGCTGATAGCTGTTATTACCCTCTCCCCGCTCCAGAACAGAGATAATGACCTGCTGATAGCTGTTATTACCCTCTCCCCACTCCAGAACAGAGATAATGACCTGCTGATAGCTGTTATTACCCTCTCCCCGCTCCAGAACAGAGATAATGACCTGCTGAAAGCTGTTATTACCCTCTCCCCGCTCCAGAACAGAGATAATGACCTGCTGATAGCTGTTATTACCCTCTCCCCACTCCAGAACAGAGATAATGACCTGCTGATAGCTGTTATTACCCTCTCCCCACTCCAGAACAGAGATAATGACCTGCTGATAGCTGTTATTACCCTCTCCCCACTCCAGAACAGAGATAATGACCTGCTGATAGCTGTTTTTACCCTCTCCCCACTCCAGAACAGAGATAATGACCTGCTGATAGCTGTTATTACCCTCTCCCCACTCCAGAACAGAGATAATGACCTGCTGATAGCTGTTATTACCCTCTCCCCGCTCCAGAACAGAGATAATGACCTGCTGATAGCTGTTATTACCCTCTCCCCACTCCAGAACAGAGATAATGACCTGCTGAAAGCTGTTATTACCCTCTCCCCGCTCCAGAACAGAGATAATGACCTGCTGATAGCTGTTATTACCCTCTCCCCACTCCAGAACAGAGATAATGACCTGCTGATAGCTGTTATTACCCTCTCCCCGCTCCAGAACAGAGATAATGACCTGCTGATAGCTGTTATTACCCTCTCCCCGCTCCAGAACAGAGATAATGACCTGCTGATAGCTGTTATTACCCTCTCCTCGCTCCAGAACAGAGATAATGACCTGCTGATAGCTGTTATTACCCTCTCCTCGCTCCAGAACAGAGATAATGACCTGCTGATAGCTGTTATTACCCTCTCCCCTCCAGAACAGAGATAATGACCTGCTGATAGCTGTTATTACCCTCTCCCCGCTCCAGAACAGAGATAATGACCTGCTGATAGCTGTTATTACCCTCTCCCCACTCCAGAACAGAGATAATGACCTGCTATAGCTGTTATTACCCTCTCCCCACTCCAGAACAGAGATAATGACCTGCTGATAGCTGTTATTACCCTCTCCCCGCTCCAGAACAGAGATAATGACCTGCTGATAGCTGTTATTACCCTCTCCTCGCTCCAGAACAGAGATAATGACCTGCTGATAGCTGTTATTACCCTCTCCCCACTCCAGAACAGAGATAATGACCTGCTGATAGCTGTTATTACCCTCTCCCCACTCCAGAACAGAGATAATGACCTGCTGATAGCTGTTATTACCCTCTCCCCACTCCAGAACAGAGATAATGACCTGCTGATAGCTGTTATTACCCTCTCCCCACTCCAGAACAGAGATAATGACCTGCTGATAGCTGTTATTACCCTCTCCCCACTCCAGAACAGAGATAATGACCTGCTGATAGCTGTTATTACCCTCTCCCCGCTCCAGAACAGAGATAATGACCTGCTGATAGCTGTTATTACCCTCTCCCCGCTCCAGAACAGAGATAATGACCTGCTGATAGCTGTTATTACCCTCTCCCCGCTCCAGAACAGAGATAATGACCTGCTGAAAGCTGTTATTACCCTCTCCCCGCTCCAGAACAGAGATAATGACCTGCTGATAGCTGTTATTACCCTCTCCCCACTCCAGAACAGAGATAATGACCTGCTATAGCTGTTATTACCCTCTCCCCACTCCAGAACAGAGATAATGACCTGCTGATAGCTGTTATTACCCTCTCCCCGCTCCAGAACAGAGATAATGACCTGCTGAAAGCTGTTATTACCCTCTCCCCGCTCCAGAACAGAGATAATGACCTGCTATAGCTGTTATTACCCTCTCCCCACTCCAGAACAGAGATAATGACCTGCTGATAGCTGTTATTACCCTCTCCCCACTCCAGAACAGAGATAATGACCTGCTGATAGCTGTTATTACCCTCTCCCCGCTCCAGAACAGAGATAATGACCTGCTGATAGCTGTTATTACCCTCTCCTCGCTCCAGAACAGAGATAATGACCTGCTGATAGCTGTTATTACCCTCTCCCCGCTCCAGAACAGAGATAATGACCTGCTGAAAGCTGTTATTACCCTCTCCTCGCTCCAGAACAGAGATAATGACCTGCTGATAGCTGTTATTACCCTCTCCCCACTCCAGAACAGAGATAATGACCTGCTGATAGCTGTTATTACCCTCTCCCCACTCCAGAACAGAGATAATGACCTGCTGATAGCTGTTATTACCCTCTCCCCGCTCCAGAACAGAGATAATGACCTGCTGATAGCTGTTATTACCCTCTCCCCACTCCAGAACAGAGATAATGACCTGCTGAAAGCTGTTATTACCCTCTCCCCGCTCCAGAACAGAGATAATGACCTGCTGATAGCTGTTATTACCCTCTCCCCACTCCAGAACAGAGATAATGACCTGCTGATAGCTGTTATTACCCTCTCCCCGCTCCAGAACAGAGATAATGACCTGCTGATAGCTGTTATTACCCTCTCCCCGCTCCAGAACAGAGATAATGACCTGCTGATAGCTGTTATTACCCTCTCCCCACTCCAGAACAGAGATAATGACCTGCTGATAGCTGTTATTACCCTCTCCCCGCTCCAGAACAGAGATAATGACCTGCTGATAGCTGTTATTACCCTCTCCCCACTCCAGAACAGAGATAATGACCTGCTGAAAGCTGTTATTACCCTCTCCCCACTCCAGAACAGAGATAATGACCTGCTGATAGCTGTTATTACCCTCTCCCCACTCCAGAACAGAGATAATGACCTGCTGATAGCTGTTATTACCCTCTCCCCACTCCAGAACAGAGATAATGACCTGCTGATAGCTGTTATTACCCTCTCCCCACTCCAGAACAGAGATAATGACCTGCTGATAGCTGTTATTACCCTCTCCCCGCTCCAGAACAGAGATAATGACCTGCTGAAAGCTGTTATTACCCTCTCCTCACTCCAGAACAGAGATAATGACCTGCTATAGCTGTTATTACCCTCTCCCCACTCCAGAACAGAGATAATGACCTGCTGATAGCTGTTATTACCCTCTCCTCACTCCAGAACAGAGATAATGACCTGCTGATAGCTGTTATTACCCTCTCCCCGCTCCAGAACAGAGATAATGACCTGCTGAAAGCTGTTATTACCCTCTCCTCACTCCAGAACAGAGATAATGACCTGCTGAAAGCTGTTATTACCCTCTCCTCGCTCCAGAACAGAGATAATGACCTGCTGATAGCTGTTATTACCCTCTCCTCGCTCCAGAACAGAGATAATGACCTGCTGATAGCTGTTATTACCCTCTCCCCGCTCCAGAACAGAGATAATGACCTGCTGATAGCTGTTATTACCCTCTCCCCGCTCCAGAACAGAGATAATGACCTGCTGAAAGCTGTTATTACCCTCTCCTCGCTCCAGAACAGAGATAATGACCTGCTGAAAGCTGTTATTACCCTCTCCTCGCTCCAGAACAGAGATAATGACCTGCTGAAAGCTGTTTTTACCCTCTCCTCGCTCCAGAACAGAGATAATGACCTGCTGATAGCTGTTATTACCCTCTCCCGCTCCAGAACAGAGATAATGACCTGCTGATAGCTGTTATTACCCTCTCCCCGCTCCAGAACAGAGATAATGACCTGCTGATAGCTGTTATTACCCTCTCCTCGCTCCAGAACAGAGATAATGACCTGCTGATAGCTGTTATTACCCTCTCCCCGCTCCAGAACAGAGATAATGACCTGCTGATAGCTGTTATTACCCTCTCCCCGCTCCAGAACAGAGATAATGACCTGCTGATAGCTGTTATTACCCTCTCCCCGCTCCAGAACAGAGATAATGACCTGCTGATAGCTGTTATTACCCTCTCCCCGCTCCAGAACAGAGATAATGACCTGCTGAAAGCTGTTATTACCCTCTCCCCGCTCCAGAACAGAGATAATGACCTGCTGATAGCTGTTATTACCCTCTCCCCACTCCAGAACAGAGATAATGACCTGCTGATAGCTGTTATTACCCTCTCCCCACTCCAGAACAGAGATAATGACCTGCTGATAGCTGTTATTACCCTCTCCCCGCTCCAGAACAGAGATAATGACCTGCTGATAGCTGTTATTACCCTCTCCTCGCTCCAGAACAGAGATAATGACCTGCTGATAGCTGTTATTACCCTCTCCTCGCTCCAGAACAGAGATAATGACCTGCTGATAGCTGTTATTACCCTCTCCTCGCTCCAGAACAGAGATAATGACCTGCTGAAAGCTGTTATTACCCTCTCCTCGCTCCAGAACAGAGATAATGACCTGCTGATAGCTGTTATTACCCTCTCCTCGCTCCAGAACAGAGATAATGACCTGCTATAGCTGTTATTACCCTCTCCCCGCTCCAGAACAGAGATAATGACCTGCTATAGCTGTTATTACCCTCTCCCCGCTCCAGAACAGAGATAATGACCTGCTATAGCTGTTATTACCCTCTCCCCGCTCCAGAACAGAGATAATGACCTGCTGATAGCTGTTATTACCCTCTCCCCGCTCCAGAACAGAGATAATGACCTGCTGATAGCTGTTATTACCCTCTCCCCGCTCCAGAACAGAGATAATGACCTGCTGATAGCTGTTATTACCCTCTCCCCGCTCCAGAACAGAGATAATGACCTGCTGATAGCTGTTATTACCCTCTCCCCGCTCCAGAACAGAGATAATGACCTGCTGATAGCTGTTATTACCCTCTCCCCGCTCCAGAACAGAGATAATGACCTGCTGATAGCTGTTATTACCCTCTCCTCGCTCCAGAACAGAGATAATGACCTGCTGAAAGCTGTTATTACCCTCTCCTCGCTCCAGAACAGAGATAATGACCTGCTGATAGCTGTTATTACCCTCTCCCCACTCCAGAACAGAGATAATGACCTGCTGATAGCTGTTATTACCCTCTCCCCACTCCAGAACAGAGATAATGACCTGCTGATAGCTGTTATTACCCTCTCCCCACTCCAGAACAGAGATAATGACCTGCTGATAGCTGTTATTACCCTCTCCCCACTCCAGAACAGAGATAATGACCTGCTGATAGCTGTTATTACCCTCTCCCCACTCCAGAACAGAGATAATGACCTGCTGATAGCTGTTATTACCCTCTCCCCACTCCAGAACAGAGATAATGACCTGCTGATAGCTGTTATTACCCTCTCCCCACTCCAGAACAGAGATAATGACCTGCTGATAGCTGTTATTACCCTCTCCTCGCTCCAGAACAGAGATAATGACCTGCTGATAGCTGTTATTACCCTCTCCTCGCTCCAGAACAGAGATAATGACCTGCTGATAGCTGTTATTACCCTCTCCTCGCTCCAGAACAGAGATAATGACCTGCTGATAGCTGTTTTTACCCTCTCCTCGCTCCAGAACAGAGATAATGACCTGCTGAAAGCTGTTATTACCCTCTCCCCACTCCAGAACAGAGATAATGACCTGCTATAGCTGTTTTTACCCTCTCCTCGCTCCAGAACAGAGATAATGACCTGCTGAAAGCTGTTATTACCCTCTCCCCACTCCAGAACAGAGATAATGACCTGCTATAGCTGTTTTTACCCTCTCCTCACTCCAGAACAGAGATAATGACCTGCTGATAGCTGTTATTACCCTCTCCCCGCTCCAGAACAGAGATAATGACCTGCTGATAGCTGTTATTACCCTCTCCCCACTCCAGAACAGAGATAATGACCTGCTATAGCTGTTATTACCCTCTCCCCACTCCAGAACAGAGATAATGACCTGCTATAGCTGTTTTTACCCTCTCCCCGCTCCAGAACAGAGATAATGACCTGCTGAAAGCTGTTATTACCCTCTCCTCACTCCAGAACAGAGATAATGACCTGCTGAAAGCTGTTATTACCCTCTCCTCGCTCCAGAACAGAGATAATGACCTGCTATAGCTGTTATTACCCTCTCCTCGCTCCAGAACAGAGATAATGACCTGCTGATAGCTGTTATTACCCTCTCCCCGCTCCAGAACAGAGATAATGACCTGCTGATAGCTGTTATTACCCTCTCCCCGCTCCAGAACAGAGATAATGACCTGCTGAAAGCTGTTATTACCCTCTCCTCACTCCAGAACAGAGATAATGACCTGCTGAAAGCTGTTATTACCCTCTCCTCGCTCCAGAACAGAGATAATGACCTGCTGAAAGCTGTTATTACCCTCTCCTCGCTCCAGAACAGAGATAATGACCTGCTGATAGCTGTTATTACCCTCTCCCCACTCCAGAACAGAGATAATGACCTGCTGATAGCTGTTATTACCCTCTCCCCACTCCAGAACAGAGATAATGACCTGCTGATAGCTGTTATTACCCTCTCCCCACTCCAGAACAGAGATAATGACCTGCTGATAGCTGTTATTACCCTCTCCCCACTCCAGAACAGAGATAATGACCTGCTGATAGCTGTTATTACCCTCTCCCCACTCCAGAACAGAGATAATGACCTGCTGATAGCTGTTATTACCCTCTCCCCACTCCAGAACAGAGATAATGACCTGCTGATAGCTGTTATTACCCTCTCCCCACTCCAGAACAGAGATAATGACCTGCTGATAGCTGTTATTACCCTCTCCCCGCTCCAGAACAGAGATAATGACCTGCTGATAGCTGTTATTACCCTCTCCTCGCTCCAGAACAGAGATAATGACCTGCTGATAGCTGTTATTACCCTCTCCTCGCTCCAGAACAGAGATAATGACCTGCTGATAGCTGTTATTACCCTCTCCTCGCTCCAGAACAGAGATAATGACCTGCTGATAGCTGTTTTTACCCTCTCCTCGCTCCAGAACAGAGATAATGACCTGCTGATAGCTGTTATTACCCTCTCCCCACTCCAGAACAGAGATAATGACCTGCTATAGCTGTTTTTACCCTCTCCCCACTCCAGAACAGAGATAATGACCTGCTGAAAGCTGTTATTACCCTCTCCCCACTCCAGAACAGAGATAATGACCTGCTGATAGCTGTTTTTACCCTCTCCTCGCTCCAGAACAGAGATAATGACCTGCTGATAGCTGTTATTACCCTCTCCCCGCTCCAGAACAGAGATAATGACCTGCTGATAGCTGTTATTACCCTCTCCCCACTCCAGAACAGAGATAATGACCTGCTATAGCTGTTATTACCCTCTCCCCACTCCAGAACAGAGATAATGACCTGCTATAGCTGTTTTTACCCTCTCCTCGCTCCAGAACAGAGATAATGACCTGCTGATAGCTGTTATTACCCTCTCCTCGCTCCAGAACAGAGATAATGACCTGCTGAAAGCTGTTATTACCCTCTCCTCGCTCCAGAACAGAGATAATGACCTGCTATAGCTGTTATTACCCTCTCCTCGCTCCAGAACAGAGATAATGACCTGCTGATAGCTGTTATTACCCTCTCCTCGCTCCAGAACAGAGATAATGACCTGCTGATAGCTGTTTTTACCCTCTCCTCGCTCCAGAACAGAGATAATGACCTGCTGATAGCTGTTATTACCCTCTCCCCACTCCAGAACAGAGATAATGACCTGCTATAGCTGTTATTACCCTCTCCCCACTCCAGAACAGAGATAATGACCTGCTGAAAGCTGTTATTACCCTCTCCCCACTCCAGAACAGAGATAATGACCTGCTGATAGCTGTTATTACCCTCTCCTCGCTCCAGAACAGAGATAATGACCTGCTGATAGCTGTTATTACCCTCTCCTCGCTCCAGAACAGAGATAATGACCTGCTGAATAGCTGTTTATTACCCTCTCCTCGCTCCAGAACAGAGATAATGACCTGCTGAAAGCTGTTATTACCCTCTCCCCGCTCCAGAACAGAGATAATGACCTGCTGATAGCTGTTATTACCCTCTCCCCGCTCCAGAACAGAGATAATGACCTGCTGATAGCTGTTATTACCCTCTCCCCGACTCCAGAACAGAGATAATGACCTGCTATAGCTGTTATTACCCTCTCCCCGCTCCAGAACAGAGATAATGACCTGCTGATAGCTGTTATTACCCTCTCCCCGCTCCAGAACAGAGATAATGACCTGCTGATAGCTGTTATTACCCTCTCCCCGCTCCAGAACAGAGATAATGACCTGCTGATAGCTGTTATTACCCTCTCCTCGCTCCAGAACAGAGATAATGACCTGCTGAAAGCTGTTATTACCCTCTCCTCGCTCCAGAACAGAGATAATGACCTGCTGATAGCTGTTATTACCCTCTCCTCGCTCCAGAACAGAGATAATGACCTGCTGATAGCTGTTTTTACCCTCTCCTCGCTCCAGAACAGAGATAATGACCTGCTGATAGCTGTTATTACCCTCTCCTCGCTCCAGAACAGAGATAATGACCTGCTGATAGCTGTTATTACCCTCTCCTCGCTCCAGAACAGAGATAATGACCTGCTGAAAGCTGTTATTACCCTCTCCTCGCTCCAGAACAGAGATAATGACCTGCTGATAGCTGTTATTACCCTCTCCCCGCTCCAGAACAGAGATAATGACCTGCTGATAGCTGTTATTACCCTCTCCCCGCTCCAGAACAGAGATAATGACCTGCTGATAGCTGTTATTACCCTCTCCCCGCTCCAGAACAGAGATAATGACCTGCTGATAGCTGTTATTACCCTCTCCTCGCTCCAGAACAGAGATAATGACCTGCTGATAGCTGTTATTACCCTCTCCTCGCTCCAGAACAGAGATAATGACCTGCTGATAGCTGTTATTACCCTCTCCCCGCTCCAGAACAGAGATAATGACCTGCTGATAGCTGTTATTACCCTCTCCCCGCTCCAGAACAGAGATAATGACCTGCTGATAGCTGTTATTACCCTCTCCTCGCTCCAGAACAGAGATAATGACCTGCTGATAGCTGTTATTACCCTCTCCTCGCTCCAGAACAGAGATAATGACCTGCTGAAAGCTGTTATTACCCTCTCCCCACTCCAGAACAGAGATAATGACCTGCTGATAGCTGTTATTACCCTCTCCCCGCTCCAGAACAGAGATAATGACCTGCTGATAGCTGTTATTACCCTCTCCCCGCTCCAGAACAGAGATAATGACCTGCTGATAGCTGTTATTACCCTCTCCCCGCTCCAGAACAGAGATAATGACCTGCTGATAGCTGTTATTACCCTCTCCCCACTCCAGAACAGAGATAATGACCTGCTATAGCTGTTATTACCCTCTCCCCACTCCAGAACAGAGATAATGACCTGCTGATAGCTGTTATTACCCTCTCCCCACTCCAGAACAGAGATAATGACCTGCTGATAGCTGTTATTACCCTCTCCTCGCTCCAGAACAGAGATAATGACCTGCTGATAGCTGTTATTACCCTCTCCTCGCTCCAGAACAGAGATAATGACCTGCTGATAGCTGTTATTACCCTCTCCTCGCTCCAGAACAGAGATAATGACCTGCTGATAGCTGTTTTTACCCTCTCCTCGCTCCAGAACAGAGATAATGACCTGCTGAAAGCTGTTATTACCCTCTCCCCACTCCAGAACAGAGATAATGACCTGCTATAGCTGTTTTTACCCTCTCCTCACTCCAGAACAGAGATAATGACCTGCTGATAGCTGTTATTACCCTCTCCCCGCTCCAGAACAGAGATAATGACCTGCTGATAGCTGTTATTACCCTCTCCCCACTCCAGAACAGAGATAATGACCTGCTATAGCTGTTATTACCCTCTCCCCACTCCAGAACAGAGATAATGACCTGCTGATAGCTGTTTTTACCCTCTCCCCGCTCCAGAACAGAGATAATGACCTGCTGATAGCTGTTATTACCCTCTCCTCGCTCCAGAACAGAGATAATGACCTGCTGATAGCTGTTATTACCCTCTCCTCGCTCCAGAACAGAGATAATGACCTGCTGAAAGCTGTTATTACCCTCTCCCCGCTCCAGAACAGAGATAATGACCTGCTGATAGCTGTTATTACCCTCTCCTCGCTCCAGAACAGAGATAATGACCTGCTGAAAGCTGTTATTACCCTCTCCTCGCTCCAGAACAGAGATAATGACCTGCTGATAGCTGTTATTACCCTCTCCCCACTCCAGAACAGAGATAATGACCTGCTATAGCTGTTATTACCCTCTCCCCGCTCCAGAACAGAGATAATGACCTGCTGAAAGCTGTTTTTACCCTCTCCCCACTCCAGAACAGAGATAATGACCTGCTGAAAGCTGTTATTACCCTCTCCCCACTCCAGAACAGAGATAATGACCTGCTGATAGCTGTTATTACCCTCTCCCCGCTCCAGAACAGAGATAATGACCTGCTGATAGCTGTTATTACCCTCTCCCCACTCCAGAACAGAGATAATGACCTGCTGATAGCTGTTATTACCCTCTCCCCACTCCAGAACAGAGATAATGACCTGCTATAGCTGTTTTTACCCTCTCCTCGCTCCAGAACAGAGATAATGACCTGCTGATAGCTGTTATTACCCTCTCCTCGCTCCAGAACAGAGATAATGACCTGCTGATAGCTGTTATTACCCTCTCCCCACTCCAGAACAGAGATAATGACCTGCTATAGCTGTTATTACCCTCTCCTCGCTCCAGAACAGAGATAATGACCTGCTGATAGCTGTTTTTACCCTCTCCTCGCTCCAGAACAGAGATAATGACCTGCTGATAGCTGTTATTACCCTCTCCCTCGCTCCAGAACAGAGATAATGACCTGCTGATAGCTGTTATTACCCTCTCCCCCTCCAGAACAGAGATAATGACCTGCTGATAGCTGTTATTACCCTCTCCCCACTCCAGAACAGAGATAATGACCTGCTATAGCTGTTATTACCCTCTCCCCACTCCAGAACAGAGATAATGACCTGCTATAGCTGTTTTTACCCTCTCCTCGCTCCAGAACAGAGATAATGACCTGCTGATAGCTGTTATTACCCTCTCCCTCGACTCCAGAACAGAGATAATGACCTGCTGAAAGCTGTTATTACCCTCTCCCCACTCCAGAACAGAGATAATGACCTGCTATAGCTGTTTTTACCCTCTCCTCGCTCCAGAACAGAGATAATGACCTGCTGATAGCTGTTATTACCCTCTCCCCGCTCCAGAACAGAGATAATGACCTGCTGATAGCTGTTATTACCCTCTCCCCACTCCAGAACAGAGATAATGACCTGCTATAGCTGTTATTACCCTCTCCCCACTCCAGAACAGAGATAATGACCTGCTATAGCTGTTTTTACCCTCTCCCCGCTCCAGAACAGAGATAATGACCTGCTGATAGCTGTTTTTACCCTCTCCTCGCTCCAGAACAGAGATAATGACCTGCTGATAGCTGTTATTACCCTCTCCTCGCTCCAGAACAGAGATAATGACCTGCTGAAAGCTGTTATTACCCTCTCCCCGCTCCAGAACAGAGATAATGACCTGCTGAAAGCTGTTATTACCCTCTCCCCGCTCCAGAACAGAGATAATGACCTGCTGATAGCTGTTATTACCCTCTCCTCGCTCCAGAACAGAGATAATGACCTGCTGAAAGCTGTTATTACCCTCTCCTCGCTCCAGAACAGAGATAATGACCTGCTGATAGCTGTTATTACCCTCTCCCCACTCCAGAACAGAGATAATGACCTGCTATAGCTGTTATTACCCTCTCCTCGCTCCAGAACAGAGATAATGACCTGCTGAAAGCTGTTTTTACCCTCTCCTCGCTCCAGAACAGAGATAATGACCTGCTGATAGCTGTTATTACCCTCTCCCCACTCCAGAACAGAGATAATGACCTGCTGATAGCTGTTATTACCCTCTCCCCACTCCAGAACAGAGATAATGACCTGCTGATAGCTGTTATTACCCTCTCCCCACTCCAGAACAGAGATAATGACCTGCTGATAGCTGTTATTACCCTCTCCCCGCTCCAGAACAGAGATAATGACCTGCTGATAGCTGTTATTACCCTCTCCTCGCTCCAGAACAGAGATAATGACCTGCTGATAGCTGTTATTACCCTCTCCTCGCTCCAGAACAGAGATAATGACCTGCTGATAGCTGTTATTACCCTCTCCTCGCTCCAGAACAGAGATAATGACCTGCTGATAGCTGTTTTTACCCTCTCCTCGCTCCAGAACAGAGATAATGACCTGCTGAAAGCTGTTATTACCCTCTCCCCACTCCAGAACAGAGATAATGACCTGCTATAGCTGTTTTTACCCTCTCCCCACTCCAGAACAGAGATAATGACCTGCTGATAGCTGTTATTACCCTCTCCCCGCTCCAGAACAGAGATAATGACCTGCTGATAGCTGTTATTACCCTCTCCCCACTCCAGAACAGAGATAATGACCTGCTATAGCTGTTATTACCCTCTCCCCACTCCAGAACAGAGATAATGACCTGCTGATAGCTGTTATTACCCTCTCCTCGCTCCAGAACAGAGATAATGACCTGCTGATAGCTGTTATTACCCTCTCCTCGCTCCAGAACAGAGATAATGACCTGCTGATAGCTGTTATTACCCTCTCCCCGCTCCAGAACAGAGATAATGACCTGCTGATAGCTGTTATTACCCTCTCCCCACTCCAGAACAGAGATAATGACCTGCTGATAGCTGTTATTACCCTCTCCCCGCTCCAGAACAGAGATAATGACCTGCTGATAGCTGTTATTACCCTCTCCCCGCTCCAGAACAGAGATAATGACCTGCTGATAGCTGTTATTACCCTCTCCTCGCTCCAGAACAGAGATAATGACCTGCTGATAGCTGTTATTACCCTCTCCCCACTCCAGAACAGAGATAATGACCTGCTGATAGCTGTTATTACCCTCTCCCCACTCCAGAACAGAGATAATGACCTGCTATAGCTGTTATTACCCTCTCCTCGCTCCAGAACAGAGATAATGACCTGCTGATAGCTGTTATTACCCTCTCCCCACTCCAGAACAGAGATAATGACCTGCTATAGCTGTTATTACCCTCTCCCCGCTCCAGAACAGAGATAATGACCTGCTGATAGCTGTTATTACCCTCTCCCCACTCCAGAACAGAGATAATGACCTGCTATAGCTGTTATTACCCTCTCCCCACTCCAGAACAGAGATAATGACCTGCTGATAGCTGTTATTACCCTCTCCCCACTCCAGAACAGAGATAATGACCTGCTGATAGCTGTTATTACCCTCTCCCCACTCCAGAACAGAGATAATGACCTGCTGAAAGCTGTTATTACCCTCTCCCTACTCCAGAACAGAGATAATGACCTGCTATAGCTGTTATTACCCTCTCCCCACTCCAGAACAGAGATAATGACCTGCTATAGCTGTTATTACCCTCTCCCCACACCAGAACAGAGATAATGACCTGCTGATAGCTGTTATTACCCTCTCCCCGCTCCAGAACAGAGATAATGACCTGCTGATAGCTGTTATTACCCTCTCCCCGCTCCAGAACAGAGATAATGACCTGCTGATAGCTGTTATTACCCTCTCCCCACTCCAGAACAGAGATAATGACCTGCTGATAGCTGTTATTACCCTCTCCCCGCTCCAGAACAGAGATAATGACCTGCTGATAGCTGTTATTACCCTCTCCCCACTCCAGAACAGAGATAATGACCTGCTGATAGCTGTTATTACCCTCTCCCCGCTCCAGAACAGAGATAATGACCTGCTGATCGCTGTTATTACCCTCTCCCCGCTCCAGAACAGAGATAATGACCTGCTGATAGCTGTTATTACCCTCTCCCCACTCCAGAACAGAGATAATGACCTGCTGATAGCTGTTATTACCCTCTCCCCGCTCCAGAACAGAGATAATGACCTGCTGATAGCTGTTATTACCCTCTCCCCACTCCAGAACAGAGATAATGACCTGCTGATAGCTGTTATTACCCTCTCCCCGCTCCAGAACAGAGATAATGACCTGCTGATAGCTGTTATTACCCTCTCCCCACTCCAGAACAGAGATAATGACCTGCTGATAGCTGTTATTACCCTCTCCTCACTCCAGAACAGAGATAATGACCTGCTATAGCTGTTATTACCCTCTCCTCACTCCAGAACAGAGATAATGACCTGCTATAGCTGTTATTACCCTCTCCCCGCTCCAGAACAGAGATAATGACCTGCTGATAGCTGTTATTACCCTCTCCCCACTCCAGAACAGAGATAATGACCTGCTGAAAGCCCTTCTGAAGGCCAACGTGGAGAAGGAGGTGTGGAGCACCAAGTCTCTTAGGGTCAGACAGCTGGAGGTGTGGAGCACCAAGTCTCTTAGGGTCAGACAGCTGGAGGTGTGGAGCACCAAGTCTCTTAGGGTCAGACAGCTTTTAGGTGTGGAGCACCAAGTCTCTTAGGGTCAGACAGCTGGAGGTGTGGAGCACCAAGTCTCTTAGGGTCAGACAGCTGGAGGTGTGGAGCACCAAGTCTCTTAGGGTCAGACAGCTGGAGGTGTGGAGCACCAAGTCTCTTAGGGTCAGACAGCTTTTAGGTGTGGAGCACCAAGTCTCTTAGGGTCAGACAGCTGGAGGTGTGGAGCACCAAGTCTCTTAGGGTCAGACAGCTGGAGGTGTGGAGCACCAAGTCTCTTAGGGTCAGACAGCTGGAGGTGTGGAGCACCAAGTCTCTTAGGGTCAGACAGCTGGAGGTGTGGAGCACCAAGTCTCTTAGGGTCAGACAGCTGGAGGTGTGGAGCACCAAGTCTCTTAGGGTCAGACAGCTGGAGGTGTGGAGCACCAAGTCTCTTAGGGTCAGACAGCTGGAGGTGTGGAGCACCAAGTCTCTTAGGGTCAGACAGCTGGAGGTGTGGAGCACCAAGTCTCTTAGGGTCAGACAGCTGGAGGTGTGGAGCACCAAGTCTCTTAGGGTCAGACAGCTGGAGGTGTGGAGCACCAAGTCTCTTAGGGTCAGACAGCTGGAGGTGTGGAGCACCAAGTCTCTTAGGGTCAGACAGCTGGAGGTGTGGAGCACCAAGTCTCTTAGGGTCAGACAGCTGGAGGTGTGGAGCACCAAGTCTCTTAGGGTCAGACAGCTGGAGGTGTGGAGCACCAAGTCTCTTAGGGTCAGACAGCTGGAGGTGTGGAGCACCAAGTCTCTTAGGGTCAGACAGCTGGAGGTGTGGAGCACCAAGTCTCTTAGGGTCAGACAGCTGGAGGTGTGGAGCACCAAGTCTCTTAGGGTCAGACAGCTGGAGGTGTGGAGCACCAAGTCTCTTAGGGTCAGACAGCTGGAGGTGTGGAGCACCAAGTCTCTTAGGGTCAGACAGCTGGAGGTGTGGAGCACCAAGTCTCTTAGGGTCAGACAGCTGGAGGTGTGGAGCACCAAGTCTCTTAGGGTCAGACAGCTGGAGGTGTTCCCTAGCAACATGTGGGGTGGCCAGGGTCTCCTGGGGGCTTCTGTACGCTTCTGCAGCTTCCAGGGAGCCAATGAGAAGGTCTGGCACGTCCTGGTGAGTTAGGACAAGTCACAGTGGATCCTCTGTTGTTGTTTTGTTGTCATAGAATTCATGTACCTTCATGTATAGGACTCTAGTGGCTTTATACACAGCAGACACCACATCACAAACCTCTGGGGGTTTTAAATGACTATGCATGCTGTTTTCCATAGGTTTGTCAAATCTGAAATGATAACTTCTTCCTTTTCCTTTCAGGATGTAGGATCGAATTCCCCAGCAGCGTTGGCTGGCTTGCAGGCACATCAAGACTTCATTGTTGGAGCGGACCAGGTGTTGCAAGATGTACGATTAAGACCAGTAACCTATTGTTTGCACGGAAAATCCATTTCACCAAATATCCAATACTTTTTGAAAGTTAGAAATTGCTGAAAGATATTTTTTTGTTCACTGTTAGCTGGCGTGTTTTTCCTTCCAGATTTCCTTTCTTTCTCACTGAAGTGTCTATGATGTGATGTTTCACTCTGCAGTCTGAGGACTTGTTCACCCTGATCGAGAGCAACGAGGGGAAGCCTCTGAAGCTGCTGGTCTACAACACTGGGACAGAGCTCTGTAGAGAGCTGGTGGTTACCCCCAATGGAGCCTGGGGCGGAGAGGGAAGGTAAAACTCTCTCCACTCTAACGGACTGAATCGACCTCTTTTAGGAGGAACGTTTTTTTTATATCTCGCTACCGCTTCATACCCTGCTACAAAGGTTAGCAACGGGTATATTCACAATATATACCTTATTCACAATATACCATACCCCCTTAGCAACGGGTATATTCACAATATACCATACCCCCTTAGCAATGGGTATATTAACAATATACCATATCCCCTTAGCAATGGGTATATTAACAATATACCATATTCACAATATACCATACCCCCTTAGCAATGGGTATATTCACAATATACCATACCCCCTTAGCAACGGGTATATTCACAATATACTATATTCACAATATACCTTACTCACAATATACCATATCCCCTTAGCAATGGGTATATTAACAATATACCATATTCACAATATACCATACCCCCTTAGCAACGGGTATATTCACAATATACCATACCCCCTTAGCAACGGGTATATTCACAATATACTATATTCACAATATACCTTATTCACAATATACCATATCCCCTTAGCAATGGGTATATTAACAATATACCATATTCACAATATACCATACCATACCATACCCCCTTAGCAACGGGTCTATTCACAATATACCATACCCCCTTAGCAACGGGTATATTCACAATATACTATACCCCCTTAGCAACGGGTATATTCACAATATACCATACCCCCTTAGCAACGGGTATATTCACAATATACTATATTCACAATATACCTTATTCACAATATACCATACCCCCTTAGCAACGGGTATATTAACAATATACCATATTCACAATATACCATAGCCCCATAGCAACCGGTATATTCACAGTATACCATACCCCCTTAGCAACGGGTATATTCACAATATACCATATTCACAATATACCATAGCCCCTTAGCAGCGGGTATATTCACAGTATACCTTATTCACAATATACCATACCCCCTTAGCAACGGGTATATTCACAGTATACCATATTCACAATATACCATAGCCCCTTAGCAACGGGTATATTCACAGTATACCTTATTCACAATATACCATACCCCCTTAGCAACGGGTATATTGACAGTATACCATATTCACAATATACCATAGCCCCTTAGCAACGGGTATATTCACAATATACCATACCCCCTTAGCAACGGGTATATTCACAGTATACCATAGCCCCTTAGCAACGGGTATATTCACAGTATACCATAGCCCCTTAGCAACGGGTATATTCACAGTATACCATAGCCCCATAGCAACGGGTATATTCACAATATACCATAGCCCCATAGCAACGGGTATATTCACAATATACCATAGCCCCTTAGCAACAGGTATATTCACAGTATACCATAGCCCCTTAGCAACGGGTATATGGCCTTCCCCGTAGCTCAGTTGGTAGAGCATGGTGTTTGCAACGCCAGGGTTGTGGGTTCGATTCCCACGGGGGGCCAAGTACAAAAAGAAGAAAAAAAAAAAATAAAAATAAAAATTGTATGAAATGAAAATGAAATGTATGCATTCACTACTGTAAGTCGCTCTGGATGAGAGCGTCTGCTAAATGACTAAAAATGTAAAATGTAAAAAATGTATATTCACAGTATACCATAGCCCCATAGCAACGGGTATATTCACAATATACCATAGCCCCTCCAGGCTTATTGTGTAATTCTGTCTCAGCTTAGGCTGTGGTATTGGATACGGCTACTTGCACCGAATCCCAAGCCGTCCTGAACAGCCATGGGGCCCTTCCTTTACCTCCACCTGATGACGACAGCAGAACCCGAGAGATGCCTGCTGGTCAACACACTGAGGTAAACGCCTTCACACCTCTAGTTCCCTTTCCGACTAGACAATTTTACTGACCGTTGATAAACGGTTAGGAATTCTTTTAGATAAATATGATACATTTTCATTGAATATCCCGTGTGTATTTAGAATATGTAGCTAAGTTACATGTTTTATTTCAACTTTATTCCTCTAAGACCCTTTATGATGGAGAGCAAATACATCCAGGATGTACAGTACTGTCTGTCATCTCAGGTTCCCTTTAACCTCTCCATCTGGCCTTAACCTCTCCATCTGGCCTTAACCTCTCCATCTGGCCATAACCTCTCCATCTGGCCTTAACCTCTCCATCTGGCCTTAACCTCTCCATCTGGCCTTAACCTCTCCATCTGGCCTTAACCTCTCCATCTGGCCTTAACCTCTCCATCTGGCCTTAACCTCTCCATCTTGTTTTAACCTCATCATCTGGCCTTAACCTCTCCATCTGGCCCTCCCCTCTCCATCTGGTCATAACCTCTCCATCTGGTCATAACCTCTCCATCTGGCCTTAACCTTTCCATCTGGCCTTAACCTCTCCATCTGGCCTTAACCTCTCCATCTGGCCTTAACCTCTCCATCTGGTCATAACCTCATCATCTGGCCTTAACCTCTCCATCTGGCCTTAACCTCTCCATCTGGCCCTCTCCATCTGGCCCTCTCCATCTGGCCTTAACCTTTCCATCTGGCCTTAACCTTTCCATCTGGCCTTAACCTTTCCATCTGGCCTTAACCTCTCCATCTGGCCTTAACCTCTCCATCTGGCCCTCCCCTCTCCATCTGGTCATAACCTCTCCATCTGGTCATAACCTCTCCATCTGGCCTTAACCTCTCCATCTGGCCCTCCCCTCTCCATCTGGTCATAACCTCTCCATCTGGTCATAACCTCTCCATCTGGCCTTAACCTCTCCATCTGGCCTTAACCTCTCCATCTGGCCTTAACCTCTCCATCTGGTCTTAACCTCTCCATCTGGCCTTAACCTCTCCATCTGGCCTTAACCTCTCCATCTGGCCTTAACCTCTCCATCTGGCCATAACCTCTCCATCTGGCCATAACCTCTACATCTGGCCATAACCTCTCCATCTGGCCTTAATCTCTCTCCATCTGGCCTTAATCTCTCTCCATCTGGCCTTAACCTCTCTCCATCTGGCCTTAACCTCTCTCCATCTGGCCTTAACCTCTCTCCATCTGGCCTTAACCTCCCCATCTGGCCTTAACCTCCCCATCTGGCCCTCTCCATCTGGTCTTAACCTCTCCATCTGGTCTTAACCTCCCCATCTGGCCCTCTCCATCTGGTCTTAACCTCTCCATCTGGCCTTAACCTCTCTCCATCTGGCCTTAACCTCTCTCCATCTGGCCCTCCCCTCTCTATCTGTCCTTAACCTCTCCATCTGGCCCTCTCCATCTGGCCTTAACCTCTCCATCTGGCCCTCTCCATCTGGCCCTCTCCATCTGGTCTTAACCTCTCCATCTGGCCTCTCCATCTGGCCTCTCCATCTGGCCTTGGCCTCTCCATCTGGCCTTAACCTCTCCATCGGGCCTTAACCTCTCCATCTGGTCTTAACCTCTCCATCTGGCCTTAACCTCTCCATCTGGTCTTAACCTCTCCATCTGGTCATAACCTCTCCATCTGGCCTTAACCTCTCCATCTGGTCTTAACCTCTCCATCTGGCCTTAACCTCTCCATCTGGCCTTAACCTCTCCATCTGCCCTTAACCTGTTAGGGCTAGGGGGCAGTATTGACACGGCTGGATAAAAAACATACCCGATTTAATCTGGTTACCACTCCTACCCAGTAACTAGAATATGCATATACTTATTACATATGGATAGAAAACACCCTAAATTTTCTAAAACTGTTTGAATGGTGTCTGTGAGTATAACAGAACTCAAATGGCAGGTCAAAACCTGAGAGATTCCTTTACAGGAAGTGGCCTGTCTGACCATTTCTTGAACTTCTTTTCCATCTCTATCATTTACTAAGGATCTCTGCTCTAACGTGACACTTCCCACGTCGTCCATAGGCGCTCAGAGCCCGGGAAAAAACAGAATGTCGTCATTCCAGCCCCAGGCTGAAACACATTATCGCCTTTCTCAAGTGGCCCATCAAGGGACACTGGGCTTATGCGCGTGACCCCGAACCGCCCCCGCCTTTGGGATTCTTTCCTCTGTTTGCCGAAAAGGAGATTCCCTGTCGGAATATTATCGCTTTTCTACGAGAAAAATGTCGTAAAAATTTATTTTAAACAGCGGTTGACATGCTTCGAAGTACAGTAATGGAATATTTAGAATTTTATTGTCACGAATTGCGCCATGCGCGCGACACTTCTTTACTATTTCAGATAGTGTCTGGCACGCATGAACAAAACGCCGCTATTCGGATATAACGATGGATTATTTTGGACCAAACCAACATTTGTTATTGAAGTAGCAGTCCTGGGTGTGCATTCTGACGAAGACAACAAAAGGTAATCAAACTTTTATAATAGTAAACCTGATATTGGTGAGTGCTAAACTTGCCGGGTGTCTAAATAGCGAGCCGGTGATGCCTGGGCTATGTACTTAGAATATTGAAAAATGTGCTTTCACCAAAAAGCTATTTTAAAATCGGACATATCGAGTGCATAGAGGAGGTCTGTATCTATAATTCTTAAAATAATTGTTATGCTTTTTGTGAACGTTTATCGTGAGTAATTTAGTAAAATGTTAGCGAATTCCCGGGAAGTTTGCGGGGGGTATGCTAGTTCTGAACGTCACATGCTAATGTAAAAAGCTGGTTTTTGATATAAATATGAACTTGATTGAACAAAACATGCATGTATTGTATAACATAATGTCCTAGGAGTGTCATCTGATGAAGATCATCAAAGGTGAGTGCTGCATTTAGCTGTCTTCTGGGTTTTGGTGACATTATATGCTGGCTTGAAAAATGGGTGTCTGATTATTTCTGGCTTGGTACTCTGCTGACATAATCTAATGTTTTGCTTTCGTTGTAAAGCCTTTTTGAAATCGGACAGTGTGGTTAGATTAACGAGAATCTTGTCTTTAAATGGCTGTAAAATAGTCATATGTTTGAGAAATTGAAGTAATAGGATTTTTAAGGTTTTGAAAATCGCGCCACAGGCTGGCAGTGGCTGTTACGTAGGTGGGACGCAAGCGTCCCACCTAGCCCATAGAGGTTAACCTCTCCATCTGGCCTTAACCTCTCCATCGGGCCTTAACCTCTCCATCTGGCCCTCTCCATCTGGCCATAACCTCTCCATCTGGTCTTAACCTCTCCATCTGGCCTTAACCTCTCCATCTGGCCTTAATCTCTTCATCTGGCCTTAACCTCTCCATCTGGCCTTAACCTCCTCATCTGGCCTTAACCTCTCCATCTGGCCTTAACCTCTCCATCTGGCCTTAAGCTCTCCATCTGGCCTTAAGCTCTCCATCTGGCCATAACCTCTCCATCTGGCCTTAACCTCTCCATCTGGCCTTAAGCTCTCCATCTGGCCTTAAGCTCTCCATCTGGCCATAACCTCTCCATCTGGCCTTAACCTCTCCATCTGGCCTTAACCTCTCCATCTGGCCTTAACCTTTCCATTTGGTCTTAACCTCTCCATCTGGCCTTAACCTCTCCATCTGGCCTTAATCTCTCCATCTGGCCATAACCTCTCCATCTGGCCTTAACCTCTCCATCTGGCCTTAAGCTCTCCATCTGGCCTTAACCTTTCCATTTGGCCTTAACCTTTCCATTTGGTCTTAACCTCTCCATCTGGCCTTAACCTCTCCATCTGGCCTTAACCTCTCCATCTGGTCAGCAGGGTGAAGGAGTGTTGGGTCCGCAGCAGCCCATCCAGGTCCCCTCTCTACCTCTACCTCCTCCCATCCAGAGGATCATGGACCCAGGTAACCTTCTACTCAGGAAATAATAGAATCATTAGGGCCAGTTTCCCAGACACAGATTAAGCCTGGTCCTGGACTAAAAAACTATTTTTAAATTCAGAATATTAATTATTTGCGAATTCTGTTTTAACCTGGACTCGGTTTAATCTGTGTCTGGGTATCCGGCCATAAAATTCTTCAATATTTGTTGTGTTTTCTGGGTATCTGTGTTCAATGACTCCCCCAGAGGAAGTTGCCACCACTATTTCGATGTAATTTCCTGTCCTAGAGATGAAACGCACGTTTAGGTTCCACCTCCGAAAGAATGACAAAGGCTACTTATACATATTCAGGAATTGGGTGTGGAAATTTCCACATGGAGTTACTAGACATCAGCAACTAGGGAACTGAGAGCTGTCAGTGCAGCTAGCTATGTTGATAACATAAACGAGCTAGATAACCTTATCTAATTGTTGATGTGTTTTTCTTTAACTACACCGTATTCAGAGATTATCCAGCTGGCTGTGTGGCTGGTTCTGGAGGTGAATTTGTCATAAGAAATTGATTTAGGGAAAACTTTGACTTCTCCATCTATTGTCATCTCCAAAGTTGTGACATCTTCCATAAATTGTGAATCAGGTGGAATTATGAATCCACCGTATAAATAGTTTGAAAGCATAGGATGAAGCGGTCCAGGGCGGAGCGGGTTTGCAAAATGCTGTCATATCATGCAATTATACCATTTATAAAATGGTCAGATATATATATATATATATTTTAATACAAACTAGCTAAAAAAATAAGTGAACATTTCCAAATGATCCAATTTCTGGAAGGGATCAAAAAATGGAAGTGTAAAAACCAAATTTTTT